>NW_027666158.1:0-23398 GCF_963924005.1 Protomyctophum bolini
GAGCAATGTGGGAAGTGCTGGGGCAGTTTGGGACAACAGGGCCAAAACCCTAACCCTAACCCTAACCCTTTCACAGTCCCAAAGTGCCATTTTCACAGTAAAAAAAAAAAGATTCATTTTGCTTAGCTTAGTCTGTAACTTGAAAACTATGTACCGTATGGCCCTATAAACTGTGTTGGGATGAAAGCTAGCCACTTTGAGCAATGTGGGAAGTGCTGGGGCAGTTTGGGACAACAGGGCCAAAATGTCACTTTCACAGTCCCAAAGTGCCATTTTCACAGTAAAAAGGCCTGGTTCACTTTTGCTTAGCTTAGTCTGTAACTTGAAAACTATGTACCGTATGGCCCTATAAACTGTGTTGGGATGAAAGCTAGCCACTTTGAGCAATGTGGGAAGTGCTGGGGCAGTTTGGGACAACAGGGCCAAAACCCTAACCCTAACCCTAACCCTTTCACAGTCCCAAAGTGCCATTTTCACAGTAAAAAAAAAAAGATTCATTTTGCTTAGCTTAGTCTGTAACTTGAAAACTATGTACCGTATGGCCCTATAAACTGTGTTGGGATGAAAGCTAGCCACTTTGAGCAATGTGGGAAGTGCTGGGGCAGTTTGGGACAACAGGGCCAAAATGTCACTTTCACAGTCCCAAAGTGCCATTTTCACAGTAAAAAGGCCTGGTTCACTTTTGCTTTGCTTAGTCTGTAACTTGAAAACTATGTACCGTATGGCCCTATAAACTGTGTTGGGATGAAAGCTAGCCACTTTGAGCAATGTGGGAAGTGCTGGGGCAGTTTGGGACAACAGGGCCAAAATGTCACTTTCACAGTCCCAAAGTGCCATTTTCACAGTAAAAAGGCCTGGTTCACTTTTGCTTAGCTTAGTCTGTAACTTGAAAACTATGTACCGTATGGCCCTATAAACTGTGTTGGGATGAAAGCTAGCCACTTTGAGCAATGTGGGAAGTGCTGGGGCAGTTTGGGACAACAGGGCCAAAATGTCACTTTCACAGTCCCAAAGTGCCATTTTCACAGTAAAAAGGCCTGGTTCACTTTTGCTTAGCTTAGTCTGTAACTTGAAAACTATGTACCGTATGGCCCTATAAACTGTGTTGGGATGAAAGCTAGCCACTTTGAGCAGTGTGGGAAGTGCTGGGGCAGTTTGGGACAACAGGGCCAAAATGTCACTTTCACAGTCCCAAAGTGCCATTTTCACAGTAAAAAGGCCTGGTTCACTTTTGCTTAGCTTAGTCTGTAACTTGAAAACTATGTACCGTATGGCCCTATAAACTGTGTTGGGATGAAAGCTAGCCACTTTGAGCATTGTGGCAAGAGCTGGGGCAGTTTGGGACAACAGGGAACGAACAGGGCCAAAATGTCACTTTCACAGTCCCAAAGTGCCATTTTCACAGTAAAAAGGCCTGGTTCACTTTTGCTTAGCTTAGTCTGTAACTTGAAAACTATGTACCGTATGGCCCTATAAACTGTGTTGGGATGAAAGCTAGCCACTTTGAGCAATGTGGGAAGTGCTGGGGCAGTTTGGGACAACAGGGCCAAAATGTCACTTTCACAGTCCCAAAGTGCCATTTTCACAGTAAAAAGGCCTGGTTCACTTTTGCTTAGCTTAGTCTGTAACTTGAAAACTATGTACCGTATGGCCCTATAAACTGTGTTGGGATGAAAGCTAGCCACTTTGAGCAATGTGGGAAGTGCTGGGGCAGTTTGGGACAACAGGGCCAAAATGTCACTTTCACAGTCCCAAAGTGCCATTTTCACAGTAAAAAGGCCTGGTTCACTTTTGCTTAGCTTAGTCTGTAACTTGAAAACTATGTACCGTATGGCCCTAAAAACTGTGTTGGGATGAAAGCTAGCCACTTTGAGCAATGTGGGAAGTGCTGGGGCAGTTTGGGACAACAGGGCCAAAATGTCACTTTCACAGTCCCAAAGTGCCATTTTCACAGTAAAAAGGCCTGGTTCACTTTTGCTTAGCTTAGTCTGTAACTTGAAAACTATGTACCGTATGGCCCTATAAACTGTGTTGGGAGGAAAGCTAGCCACTTTGAGCAATGTGGGAAGTGCTGGGGCAGTTTGGGACAACAGGGCCAAAATGTCACTTTCACAGTCCCAAAGTGCCATTTTCACAGTAAAAAGGCCTGGTTCACTTTTGCTTAGCTTAGTCTGTAACTTGAAAACTATGTACCGTATGGCCCTATAAACTGTGTTGGGATGAAAGCTAGCCACTTTGAGCAGTGTGGGAAGTGCTGGGGCAGTTTGGGACAACAGGGCCAAAATGTCACTTTCACAGTCCCAAAGTGCCATTTTCACAGTAAAAAGGCCTGGTTCACTTTTGCTTAGCTTAGTCTGTAACTTGAAAACTATGTACCGTATGGCCCTATAAACTGTGTTGGGATGAAAGCTAGCCACTTTGAGCATTGTGGCAAGAGCTGGGGCAGTTTGGGACAACAGGGAACGAACAGGGCCAAAATGTCACTTTCACAGTCCCAAAGTGCCATTTTCACAGTAAAAAGGCCTGGTTCACTTTTGCTTAGCTTAGTCTGTAACTTGAAAACTATGTACCGTATGGCCCTATAAACTGTGTTGGGATGAAAGCTAGCCACTTTGAGCAATGTGGGAAGTGCTGGGGCAGTTTGGGACAACAGGGCCAAAATGTCACTTTCACAGTCCCAAAGTGCCATTTTCACAGTAAAAAGGCCTGGTTCACTTTTGCTTAGCTTAGTCTGTAACTTGAAAACTATGTACCGTATGGCCCTATAAACTGTGTTGGGATGAAAGCTAGCCACTTTGAGCATTGTGGCAAGAGCTGGGGCAGTTTGGGACAACAGGGAACGAACAGGGCCAAAATGTCACTTTCACAGTCCCAAAGTGCCATTTTCACAGTAAAAAGGCCTGGTTCACTTTTGCTTAGCTTAGTCTGTAACTTGAAAACTATGTACCGTATGGCCCTATAAACTGTGTTGGGATGAAAGCTAGCCACTTTGAGCAATGTGGGAAGTGCTGGGGCAGTTTGGGACAACAGGGCCAAAATGTCACTTTCACAGTCCCAAAGTGCCATTTTCACAGTAAAAAGGCCTGGTTCACTTTTGCTTAGCTTAGTCTGTAACTTGAAAACTATGTACCGTATGGCCCTATAAACTGTGTTGGGATGAAAGCTAGCCACTTTGAGCAATGTGGGAAGTGCTGGGGCAGTTTGGGACAACAGGGCCAAAATGTCACTTTCACAGTCCCAAAGTGCCATTTTCACAGTAAAAAGGCCTGGTTCACTTTTGCTTAGCTTAGTCTGTAACTTGAAAACTATGTACCGTATGGCCCTATAAACTGTGTTGGGATGAAAGCTAGCCACTTTGAGCAGTGTGGGAAGTGCTGGGGCAGTTTGGGACAACAGGGCCAAAATGTCACTTTCACAGTCCCAAAGTGCCATTTTCACAGTAAAAAGGCCTGGTTCACTTTTGCTTAGCTTAGTCTGTAACTTGAAAACTATGTACCGTATGGCCCTATAAACTGTGTTGGGATGAAAGCTAGCCACTTTGAGCATTGTGGCAAGAGCTGGGGCAGTTTGGGACAACAGGGAACGAACAGGGCCAAAATGTCACTTTCACAGTCCCAAAGTGCCATTTTCACAGTAAAAAGGCCTGGTTCACTTTTGCTTAGCTTAGTCTGTAACTTGAAAACTATGTACCGTATGGCCCTATAAACTGTGTTGGGATGAAAGCTAGCCACTTTGAGCAATGTGGGAAGTGCTGGGGCAGTTTGGGACAACAGGGCCAAAATGTCACTTTCACAGTCCCAAAGTGCCATTTTCACAAGTAAAAAGGCCTGGTTCACTTTTGCTTAGCTTAGTCTGTAACTTGAAAACTATGTACCGTATGGCCCTATAAACTGTGTTGGGATGAAAGCTAGCCACTTTGAGCAATGTGGGAAGTGCTGGGGCAGTTTGGGACAACAGGGCCAAAATGTCACTTTCACAGTCCCAAAGTGCCGTTTTCACAGTAAAAAAAAAAGATTCATTTTGCTTAGCTTAGTCTGTAACTTGAAAACTATGTACCGTATGGCCCTATAAACTGTGTTGGGATGAAAGCTAGCCACTTTGAGCAATGTGGGAAGTGCTGGGGCAGTTTGGGACAACAGGGCCAAAATGTCACTTTCACAGTCCCAAAGTGCCATTTTCACAGTAAAAAGGCCTGGTTCACTTTTGCTTAGCTTAGTCTGTAACTTGAAAACTATGTACCGTATGGCCCTATAAACTGTGTTGGGATGAAAGCTAGCCACTTTGAGCAGTGTGGGAAGTGCTGGGGCAGTTTGGGACAACAGGGCCAAAATGTCACTTTCACAGTCCCAAAGTGCCATTTTCACAGTAAAAAGGCCTGGTTCACTTTTGCTTAGCTTAGTCTGTAACTTGAAAACTATGTACCGTATGGCCCTATAAACTGTGTTGGGATGAAAGCTAGCCACTTTGAGCATTGTGGCAAGAGCTGGGGTAGTTTGGGACAACAGGGAACGAACAGGGCCAAAATGTCACTTTCACAGTCCCAAAGTGCCATTTTCACAGTAAAAAGGCCTGGTTCACTTTTGCTTAGCTTAGTCTGTAACTTGAAAACTATGTACCGTATGGCCCTATAAACTGTGTTGGGATGAAAGCTAGCCACTTTGAGCAATGTGGGAAGTGCTGGGGCAGTTTGGGACAACAGGGCCAAAATGTCACTTTCACAGTCCCAAAGTGCCATTTTCACAGTAAAAAGGCCTGGTTCACTTTTGCTTAGCTTAGTCTGTAACTTGAAAACTATGTACCGTATGGCCCTATAAACTGTGTTGGGATGAAAGCTAGCCACTTTGAGCAATGTGGGAAGTGCTGGGGCAGTTTGGGACAACAGGGCCAAAATGTCACTTTCACAGTCCCAAAGTGCCATTTTCACAGTAAAAAGGCCTGGTTCACTTTTGCTTAGCTTAGTCTGTAACTTGAAAACTATGTACCGTATGGCCCTATAAACTGTGTTGGGATGAAAGCTAGCCACTTTGAGCAATGTGGGAAGTGCTGGGGCAGTTTGGGACAACAGGGCCAAAATGTCACTTTCACAGTCCCAAAGTGCCGTTTTCACAGTAAAAAAAAAAGATTCATTTTGCTTAGCTTAGTCTGTAACTTGAAAACTATGTACCGTATGGCCCTATAAACTGTGTTGGGATGAAAGCTAGCCACTTTGAGCAATGTGGGAAGTGCTGGGGCAGTTTGGGACAACAGGGCCAAAATGTCACTTTCACAGTCCCAAAGTGCCATTTTCACAGTAAAAAGGCCTGGTTCACTTTTGCTTAGCTTAGTCTGTAACTTGAAAACTATGTACCGTATGGCCCTATAAACTGTGTTGGGATGAAAGCTAGCCACTTTGAGCAATGTGGGAAGTGCTGGGGCAGTTTGGGACAACAGGGCCAAAATGTCACTTTCACAGTCCCAAAGTGCCATTTTCACAGTAAAAAGGCCTGGTTCACTTTTGCTTAGCTTAGTCTGTAACTTGAAAACTATGTACCGTATGGCCCTATAAACTGTGTTGGGATGAAAGCTAGCCACTTTGAGCAATGTGGGAAGTGCTGGGGCAGTTTGGGACAACAGGGCCAAAATGTCACTTTCACAGTCCCAAAGTGCCATTTTCACAGTAAAAAGGCCTGGTTCACTTTTGCTTAGCTTAGTCTGTAACTTGAAAACTATGTACCGTATGGCCCTATAAACTGTGTTGGGATGAAAGCTAGCCACTTTGAGCAATGTGGGAAGTGCTGGGGCAGTTTGGGACAACAGGGCCAAAATGTCACTTTCACAGTCCCAAAGTGCCATTTTCACAGTAAAAAGGCCTGGTTCACTTTTGCTTAGCTTAGTCTGTAACTTGAAAACTATGTACCGTATGGCCCTATAAACTGTGTTGGGATGAAAGCTAGCCACTTTGAGCAATGTGGGAAGTGCTGGGGCAGTTTGGGACAACAGGGCCAAAATGTCACTTTCACAGTCCCAAGTGCCATTTTCACAGTAAAAAGGCCTGGTTCACTTTTGCTTAGCTTAGTCTGTAACTTGAAAACTATGTACCGTATGGCCCTATAAACTGTGTTGGGATGAAAGCTAGCCACTTTGAGCAATGTGGGAAGTGCTGGGGCAGTTTGGGACAACAGGGCCAAAATGTCACTTTCACAGTCCCAAAGTGCCATTTTCACAGTAAAAAGGCCTGGTTCACTTTTGCTTAGCTTAGTCTGTAACTTGAAAACTATGTACCGTATGGCCCTATAAACTGTGTTGGGATGAAAGCTAGCCACTTTGAGCATTGTGGCAAGAGCTGGGGCAGTTTGGGACAACAGGGAACGAACAGGGCCAAAATGTCACTTTCACAGTCCCAAAGTGCCATTTTCACAGTAAAAAGGCCTGGTTCACTTTTGCTTAGCTTAGTCTGTAACTTGAAAACTATGTACCGTATGGCCCTATAAACTGTGTTGGGATGAAAGCTAGCCACTTTGAGCAATGTGGGAAGTGCTGGGGCAGTTTGGGACAACAGGGCCAAAATGTCACTTTCACAGTCCCAAAGTGCCATTTTCACAGTAAAAAGGCCTGGTTCACTTTTGCTTAGCTTAGTCTGTAACTTGAAAACTATGTACCGTATGGCCCTATAAACTGTGTTGGGATGAAAGCTAGCCACTTTGAGCATTGTGGCAAGAGCTGGGGCAGTTTGGGACAACAGGGAACGAACAGGGCCAAAATGTCACTTTCACAGTCCCAAAGTGCCATTTTCACAGTAAACAGGCCTGGTTCACTTTTGCTTAGCTTAGTCTGTAACTTGAAAACTATGTACCGTATGGCCCTATAAACTGTGTTGGGATGAAAGCTAGCCACTTTGAGCAATGTGGGAAGTGCTGGGGCAGTTTGGGACAACAGGGCCAAAATGTCACTTTCACAGTCCCAAAGTGCCATTTTCACAGTAAAAAGGCCTGGTTCACTTTTGCTTAGCTTAGTCTGTAACTTGAAAACTATGTACCGTATGGCCCTATAAACTGTGTTGGGATGAAAGCTAGCCACTTTGAGCAATGTGGGAAGTGCTGGGGCAGTTTGGGACAACAGGGCCAAAATGTCACTTTCACAGTCCCAAAGTGCCATTTTCACAGTAAAAAGGCCTGGTTCACTTTTGCTTAGCTTAGTCTGTAACTTGAAAACTATGTACCGTATGGCCCTATAAACTGTGTTGGGATGAAAGCTAGCCACTTTGAGCAATGTGGGAAGTGCTGGGGCAGTTTGGGACAACAGGGCCAAAATGTCACTTTCACAGTCCCAAAGTGCCGTTTTCACAGTAAAAAAAAAAAGATTCATTTTGCTTAGCTTAGTCTGTAACTTGAAAACTATGTACCGTATGGCCCTATAAACTGTGTTGGGATGAAAGCTAGCCACTTTGAGCAATGTGGGAAGTGCTGGGGCAGTTTGGGACAACAGGGCCAAAATGTCACTTTCACAGTCCCAAAGTGCCATTTTCACAGTAAAAAGGCCTGGTTCACTTTTGCTTAGCTTAGTCTGTAACTTGAAAACTATGTACCGTATGGCCCTATAAACTGTGTTGGGATGAAAGCTAGCCACTTTGAGCAATGTGGGAAGTGCTGGGGCAGTTTGGGACAACAGGGCCAAAATGTCACTTTCACAGTCCCAAAGTGCCATTTTCACAGTAAAAAGGCCTGGTTCACTTTTGCTTAGCTTAGTCTGTAACTTGAAAACTATGTACCGTATGGCCCTATAAACTGTGTTGGGATGAAAGCTAGCCACTTTGAGCATTGTGGCAAGAGCTGGGGCAGTTTGGGACAACAGGGAACGAACAGGGCCAAAATGTCACTTTCACAGTCCCAAAGTGCCATTTTCACAGTAAAAAGGCCTGGTTCACTTTTGCTTAGCTTAGTCTGTAACTTGAAAACTATGTACCGTATGGCCCTATAAACTGTGTTGGGATGAAAGCTAGCCACTTTGAGCAATGTGGGAAGTGCTGGGGCAGTTTGGGACAACAGGGCCAAAATGTCACTTTCACAGTCCCAAAGTGCCATTTTCACAGTAAAAAGGCCTGGTTCACTTTTGCTTAGCTTAGTCTGTAACTTGAAAACTATGTACCGTATGGCCCTATAAACTGTGTTGGGATGAAAGCTAGCCACTTTGAGCAATGTGGGAAGTGCTGGGGCAGTTTGGGACAACAGGGCCAAAATGTCACTTTCACAGTCCCAAAGTGCCATTTTCACAGTAAAAAGGCCTGGTTCACTTTTGCTTAGCTTAGTCTGTAACTTGAAAACTATGTACCGTATGGCCCTATAAACTGTGTTGGGATGAAAGCTAGCCACTTTGAGCAATGTGGGAAGTGCTGGGGCAGTTTGGGACAACAGGGCCAAAATGTCACTTTCACAGTCCCAAAGTGCCATTTTCACAGTAAAAAGGCCTGGTTCACTTTTGCTTAGCTTAGTCTGTAACTTGAAAACTATGTACCGTATGGCCCTATAAACTGTGTTGGGATGAAAGCTAGCCACTTTGAGCAATGTGGGAAGTGCTGGGGCAGTTTGGGACAACAGGGCCAAAATGTCACTTTCACAGTCCCAAAGTGCCGTTTTCACAGTAAAAAAAAAAAGATTCATTTTGCTTAGCTTAGTCTGTAACTTGAAAACTATGTACCGTATGGCCCTATAAACTGTGTTGGGATGAAAGCTAGCCACTTTGAGCAATGTGGGAAGTGCTGGGGCAGTTTGGGAGAACAGGGCCAAAATGTCACTTTCACAGTCCCAAAGTGCCATTTTCACAGTAAAAAGGCCTGGTTCACTTTTGCTTAGCTTAGTCTGTAACTTGAAAACTATTTACCGTATGGCCCTATAAACTGTGTTGGGATGAAAGCTAGCCACTTTGAGCATTGTGGCAAGAGCTGGGGCAGTTTGGGACAACAGGGAACGAACAGGGCCAAAATGTCACTTTCACAGTCCCAAAGTGCCATTTTCACAGTAAAAAGGCCTGGTTCACTTTTGCTTAGCTTAGTCTGTAACTTGAAAACTATGTACCGTATGGCCCTATAAACTGTGTTGGGATGAAAGCTAGCCACTTTGAGCAATGTGGGAAGTGCTGGGGCAGTTTGGGACAACAGGGCCAAAATGTCACTTTCACAGTCCCAAAGTGCCGTTTTCACAGTAAAAAAAAAAAGATTCATTTTGCTTAGCTTAGTCTGTAACTTGAAAACTATGTACCGTATGGCCCTATAAACTGTGTTGGGATGAAAGCTAGCCACTTTGAGCAATGTGGGAAGTGCTGGGGCAGTTTGGGACAACAGGGCCAAAATGTCACTTTCACAGTCCCAAAGTGCCATTTTCACAGTAAAAAGGCCTGGTTCACTTTTGCTTAGCTTAGTCTGTAACTTGAAAACTATGTACCGTATGGCCCTATAAACTGTGTTGGGATGAAAGCTAGCCACTTTGAGCAATGTGGGAAGTGCTGGGGCAGTTTGGGACAACAGGGCCAAAATGTCACTTTCACAGTCCCAAAGTGCCATTTTCACAGTAAAAAGGCCTGGTTCACTTTTGCTTAGCTTAGTCTGTAACTTGAAAACTATGTACCGTATGGCCCTATAAACTGTGTTGGGATGAAAGCTAGCCACTTTGAGCAATGTGGGAAGTGCTGGGGCAGTTTGGGACAACAGGGCCAAAATGTCACTTTCACAGTCCCAAAGTGCCATTTTCACAGTAAAAAAAAACAGATTCATTTTGCTTAGCTTAGTCTGTAACTTGAAAACTATGTACCGTATGGCCCTATAAACTGTGTTGGGATGAAAGCTAGCCACTTTGAGCAATGTGGGAAGTGCTGGGGCAGTTTGGGACAACAGGGCCAAAATGTCACTTTCACAGTCCCAAAGTGCCATTTTCACAGTAAAAAGGCCTGGTTCACTTTTGCTTAGCTTAGTCTGTAACTTGAAAACTATGTACCGTATGGCCCTATAAACTGTGTTGGGATGAAAGCTAGCCACTTTGAGCAATGTGGGAAGTGCTGGGGCAGTTTGGGACAACAGGGCCAAAATGTCACTTTCACAGTCCCAAAGTGCCATTTTCACAGTAAAAAAAAACAGATTCATTTTGCTTAGCTTAGTCTGTAACTTGAAAACTATGTACCGTATGGCCCTATAAACTGTGTTGGGATGAAAGCTAGCCACTTTGAGCAATGTGGGAAGTGGGGGCAGTTTGGGACAACAGGGCCAAAATGTCACTTTCACAGTCCCAAAGTGCCGTTTTCACAGTAAAAAAAAAAAGATTAATTTTGCTTAGCTTTGTCTGTAACTTGAAAACTATGTACCGTATGGCCCTATAAACTGTGTTGGGATGAAAGCTAGCCACTTTGAGCAATGTGGGAAGTGCTGGGGCAGTTTGGGACAACAGGGCCAAAATGTCACTTTCACAGTCCCAAAGTGCCATTTTCACAGTAAAAAGGCCTGGTTCACTTTTGCTTAGCTTAGTCTGTAACTTGAAAACTATGTACCGTATGGCCCTATAAACTGTGTTGGGATGAAAGCTAGCCACTTTGAGCAATGTGGGAAGTGCTGGGGCAGTTTGGGACAACAGGGCCAAAATGTCACTTTCACAGTCCCAAAGTGCCATTTTCACAGTAAAAAGGCCTGGTTCACTTTTGCTTAGCTTAGTCTGTAACTTGAAAACTATGTACCGTATGGCCCTATAAACTGTGTTGGGATGAAAGCTAGCCACTTTGAGCATTGTGGCAAGAGCTGGGGCAGTTTGGGACAACAGGGAACGAACAGGGCCAAAATGTCACTTTCACAGTCCCAAAGTGCCATTTTCACAGTAAAAAGGCCTGGTTCACTTTTGCTTAGCTTAGTCTGTAACTTGAAAACTATGTACCGTATGGCCCTATAAACTGTGTTGGGATGAAAGCTAGCCACTTTGAGCAATGTGGGAAGTGCTGGGGCAGTTTGGGACAACAGGGCCAAAATGTCACTTTCACAGTCCCAAAGTGCCATTTTCACAGTAAAAAGGCCTGGTTCACTTTTGCTTAGCTTAGTCTGTAACTTGAAAACTATGTACCGTATGGCCCTATAAACTGTGTTGGGATGAAAGCTAGCCACTTTGAGCAATGTGGGAAGTGCTGGGGCAGTTTGGGACAACAGGGCCAAAATGTCACTTTCACAGTCCCAAAGTGCCATTTTCACAGTAAAAAGGCCTGGTTCACTTTTGCTTAGCTTAGTCTGTAACTTGAAAACTATGTACCGTATGGCCCTATAAACTGTGTTGGGATGAAAGCTAGCCACTTTGAGCAATGTGGGAAGTGCTGGGGCAGTTTGGGACAACAGGGCCAAAATGTCACTTTCACAGTCCCAAAGTGCCGTTTTCACAGTAAAAAAAAAAGATTCATTTTGCTTAGCTTAGTCTGTAACTTGAAAACTATGTACCGTATGGCCCTATAAACTGTGTTGGGATGAAAGCTAGCCACTTTGAGCAATGTGGGAAGTGCTGGGGCAGTTTGGGACAACAGGGCCAAAATGTCACTTTCACAGTCCCAAAGTGCCATTTTCACAGTAAAAAGGCCTGGTTCACTTTTGCTTAGCTTAGTCTGTAACTTGAAAACTATGTACCGTATGGCCCTATAAACTGTGTTGGGATGAAAGCTAGCCACTTTGAGCAATGTGGGAAGTGCTGGGGCAGTTTGGGACAACAGGGCCAAAATGTCACTTTCACAGTCCCAAAGTGCCATTTTCACAGTAAAAAGGCCTGGTTCACTTTTGCTTAGCTTAGTCTGTAACTTGAAAACTATGTACCGTATGGCCCTATAAACTGTGTTGGGATGAAAGCTAGCCACTTTGAGCAGTGTGGGAAGTGCTGGGGCAGTTTGGGACAACAGGGCCAAAATGTCACTTTCACAGTCCCAAAGTGCCATTTTCACAGTAAAAAGGCCTGGTTCACTTTTGCTTAGCTTAGTCTGTAACTTGAAAACTATGTACCGTATGGCCCTATAAACTGTGTTGGGATGAAAGCTAGCCACTTTGAGCATTGTGGCAAGAGCTGGGGCAGTTTGGGACAACAGGGAACGAACAGGGCCAAAATGTCACTTTCACAGTCCCAAAGTGCCATTTTCACAGTAAAAAGGCCTGGTTCACTTTTGCTTAGCTTAGTCTGTAACTTGAAAACTATGTACCGTATGGCCCTATAAACTGTGTTGGGATGAAAGCTAGCCACTTTGAGCAATGTGGGAAGTGCTGGGGCAGTTTGGGACAACAGGGCCAAAATGTCACTTTCACAGTCCCAAAGTGCCATTTTCACAGTAAAAAGGCCTGGTTCACTTTTGCTTAGCTTAGTCTGTAACTTGAAAACTATGTACCGTATGGCCCTATAAACTGTGTTGGGATGAAAGCTAGCCACTTTGAGCAATGTGGGAAGTGCTGGGGCAGTTTGGGACAACAGGGCCAAAATGTCACTTTCACAGTCCCAAAGTGCCGTTTTCACAGTAAAAAAAAAAAGATTCATTTTGCTTAGCTTAGTCTGTAACTTGAAAACTATGTACCGTATGGCCCTATAAACTGTGTTGGGATGAAAGCTAGCCACTTTGAGCAATGTGGGAAGTGCTGGGGCAGTTTGGGACAACAGGGCCAAAATGTCACTTTCACAGTCCCAAAGTGCCATTTTCACAGTAAAAAGGCCTGGTTCACTTTTGCTTAGCTTAGTCTGTAACTTGAAAACTATGTACCGTATGGCCCTATAAACTGTGTTGGGATGAAAGCTAGCCACTTTGAGCAATGTGGGAAGTGCTGGGGCAGTTTGGGACAACAGGGCCAAAATGTCACTTTCACAGTCCCAAAGTGCCATTTTCACAGTAAAAAGGCCTGGTTCACTTTTGCTTAGCTTAGTCTGTAACTTGAAAACTATGTACCGTATGGCCCTATAAACTGTGTTGGGATGAAAGCTAGCCACTTTGAGCAGTGTGGGAAGTGCTGGGGCAGTTTGGGACAACAGGGCCAAAATGTCACTTTCACAGTCCCAAAGTGCCATTTTCACAGTAAAAAGGCCTGGTTCACTTTTGCTTAGCTTAGTCTGTAACTTGAAAACTATGTACCGTATGGCCCTATAAACTGTGTTGGGATGAAAGCTAGCCACTTTGAGCATTGTGGCAAGAGCTGGGGCAGTTTGGGACAACAGGGAACGAACAGGGCCAAAATGTCACTTTCACAGTCCCAAAGTGCCATTTTCACAGTAAAAAGGCCTGGTTCACTTTTGCTTAGCTTAGTCTGTAACTTGAAAACTATGTACCGTATGGCCCTATAAACTGTGTTGGGATGAAAGCTAGCCACTTTGAGCAATGTGGGAAGTGCTGGGGCAGTTTGGGACAACAGGGCCAAAATGTCACTTTCACAGTCCCAAAGTGCCATTTTCACAGTAAAAAGGCCTGGTTCACTTTTGCTTAGCTTAGTCTGTAACTTGAAAACTATGTACCGTATGGCCCTATAAACTGTGTTGGGATGAAAGCTAGCCACTTTGAGCAATGTGGGAAGTGCTGGGGCAGTTTGGGACAACAGGGCCAAAATGTCACTTTCACAGTCCCAAAGTGCCATTTTCACAGTAAAAAGGCCTGGTTCACTTTTGCTTAGCTTAGTCTGTAACTTGAAAACTATGTACCGTATGGCCCTATAAACTGTGTTGGGATGAAAGCTAGCCACTTTGAGCAATGTGGGAAGTGCTGGGGCAGTTTGGGACAACAGGGCCAAAATGTCACTTTCACAGTCCCAAAGTGCCGTTTTCACAGTAAAAAAAAAAAGATTCATTTTGCTTAGCTTAGTCTGTAACTTGAAAACTATGTACCGTATGGCCCTATAAACTGTGTTGGGATGAAAGCTAGCCACTTTGAGCAATGTGGGAAGTGCTGGGCAGTTTGGGACAACAGGGCCAAAATGTCACTTTCACAGTCCCAAAGTGCCATTTTCACAGTAAAAAGGCCTGGTTCACTTTTGCTTAGCTTAGTCTGTAACTTGAAAACTATGTACCGTATGGCCCTATAAACTGTGTTGGGATGAAAGCTAGCCACTTTGAGCAATGTGGGAAGTGCTGGGGCAGTTTGGGACAACAGGGCCAAAATGTCACTTTCACAGTCCCAAAGTGCCATTTTCACAGTAAAAAGGCCTGGTTCACTTTTGCTTAGCTTAGTCTGTAACTTGAAAACTATGTACCGTATGGCCCTATAAACTGTGTTGG
This sequence comes from Protomyctophum bolini, assembly GCF_963924005.1. Lineage (NCBI taxonomy): Eukaryota > Metazoa > Chordata > Actinopteri > Myctophiformes > Myctophidae > Protomyctophum > Protomyctophum bolini. The sequence continues at coordinate 14,229 of NW_027666158.1, forward strand.
GATGAAAGCTAGCCACTTTGAGCAATGTGGGAAGTGCTGGGGCAGTTTGGGACAACAGGGCCAAAATGTCACTTTCACAGTCCCAAAGTGCCATTTTCACAGTAAAAAAAAAACAGATTCATTTTGCTTAGCTTAGTCTGTAACTTGAAAACTATGTACCGTATGGCCCTATAAACTGTGTTGGGATGAAAGCTAGCCACTTTGAGCAATGTGGGAAGTGCTGGGGCAGTTTGGGACAACAGGGCCAAAATGTCACTTTCACAGTCCCAAAGTGCCATTTTCACAGTAAAAAGGCCTGGTTCACTTTTGCTTAGCTTAGTCTGTAACTTGAAAACTATGTACCGTATGGCCCTATAAACTGTGTTGGGATGAAAGCTAGCCACTTTGAGCAATGTGGGAAGTGCTGGGGCAGTTTGGGACAACAGGGCCAAAATGTCACTTTCACAGTCCCAAAGTGCCATTTTCACAGTAAAAAAAAACAGATTCATTTTGCTTAGCTTAGTCTGTAACTTGAAAACTATGTACCGTATGGCCCTATAAACTGTGTTGGGATGAAAGCTAGCCACTTTGAGCAATGTGGGAAGTGCTGGGGCAGTTTGGGACAACAGGGCCAAAATGTCACTTTCACAGTCCCAAAGTGCCGTTTTCACAGTAAAAAAAAAAGATTCATTTTGCTTAGCTTTGTCTGTAACTTGAAAACTATGTACCGTATGGCCCTATAAACTGTGTTGGGATGAAAGCTAGCCACTTTGAGCAATGTGGGAAGTGCTGGGGCAGTTTGGGACAACAGGGCCAAAATGTCACTTTCACAGTCCCAAAGTGCCATTTTCACAGTAAAAAGGCCTGGTTCACTTTTGCTTAGCTTAGTCTGTAACTTGAAAACTATGTACCGTATGGCCCTATAAACTGTGTTGGGATGAAAGCTAGCCACTTTGAGCAATGTGGGAAGTGCTGGGGCAGTTTGGGACAACAGGGCCAAAATGTCACTTTCACAGTCCCAAAGTGCCATTTTCACAGTAAAAAGGCCTGGTTCACTTTTGCTTAGCTTAGTCTGTAACTTGAAAACTATGTACCGTATGGCCCTATAAACTGTGTTGGGATGAAAGCTAGCCACTTTGAGCATTGTGGCAAGAGCTGGGGCAGTTTGGGACAACAGGGAACGAACAGGGCCAAAATGTCACTTTCACAGTCCCAAAGTGCCATTTTCACAGTAAAAAGGCCTGGTTCACTTTTGCTTAGCTTAGTCTGTAACTTGAAAACTATGTACCGTATGGCCCTATAAACTGTGTTGGGATGAAAGCTAGCCACTTTGAGCAATGTGGGAAGTGCTGGGGCAGTTTGGGACAACAGGGCCAAAATGTCACTTTCACAGTCCCAAAGTGCCATTTTCACAGTAAAAAGGCCTGGTTCACTTTTGCTTAGCTTAGTCTGTAACTTGAAAACTATGTACCGTATGGCCCTATAAACTGTGTTGGGATGAAAGCTAGCCACTTTGAGCAGTGTGGGAAGTGCTGGGGCAGTTTGGGACAACAGGGCCAAAATGTCACTTTCACAGTCCCAAAGTGCCATTTTCACAGTAAAAAGGCCTGGTTCACTTTTGCTTAGCTTAGTCTGTAACTTGAAAACTATGTACCGTATGGCCCTATAAACTGTGTTGGGATGAAAGCTATAGCCACTTTGAGCAGTGTGGGAAGTGCTGGGGCAGTTTGGGACAACAGGGCCAAAATGTCACTTTCACAGTCCCAAAGTGCCATTTTCACAGTAAAAAGGCCTGGTTCACTTTTGCTTAGCTTAGTCTGTAACTTGAAAACTATGTACCGTATGGCCCTATAAACTGTGTTGGGATGAAAGCTAGCCACTTTGAGCAATGTGGGAAGTGCTGGGGCAGTTTGGGACAACAGGGCCAAAATGTCACTTTCACAGTCCCAAAGTGCCATTTTCACAGTAAAAAGGCCTGGTTCACTTTTGCTTAGCTTAGTCTGTAACTTGAAAACTATGTACCGTATGGCCCTATAAACTGTGTTGGGATGAAAGCTAGCCACTTTGAGCAATGTGGGAAGTGCTGGGGCAGTTTGGGACAACAGGGCCAAAATGTCACTTTCACAGTCCCAAAGTGCCGTTTTCACAGTAAAAAAAAAAGATTCATTTTGCTTAGCTTAGTCTGTAACTTGAAAACTATGTACCGTATGGCCCTATAAACTGTGTTGGGATGAAAGCTAGCCACTTTGAGCAATGTGGGAAGTGCTGGGGCAGTTTGGGACAACAGGGCCAAAATGTCACTTTCACAGTCCCAAAGTGCCATTTTCACAGTAAAAAGGCCTGGTTCACTTTTGCTTAGCTTAGTCTGTAACTTGAAAACTATGTACCGTATGGCCCTATAAACTGTGTTGGGATGAAAGCTAGCCACTTTGAGCAATGTGGGAAGTGCTGGGGCAGTTTGGGACAACAGGGCCAAAATGTCACTTTCACAGTCCCAAAGTGCCATTTTCACAGTAAAAAGGCCTGGTTCACTTTTGCTTAGCTTAGTCTGTAACTTGAAAACTATGTACCGTATGGCCCTATAAACTGTGTTGGGATGAAAGCTAGCCACTTTGAGCAATGTGGGAAGTGCTGGGGCAGTTTGGGACAACAGGGCCAAAATGTCACTTTCACAGTCCCAAAGTGCCATTTTCACAGTAAAAAAAAACAGATTCATTTTGCTTAGCTTAGTCTGTAACTTGAAAACTATGTACCGTATGGCCCTATAAACTGTGTTGGGATGAAAGCTAGCCACTTTGAGCAATGTGGGAAGTGCTGGGGCAGTTTGGGACAACAGGGCCAAAATGTCACTTTCACAGTCCCAAAGTGCCATTTTCACAGTAAAAAGGCCTGGTTCACTTTTGCTTAGCTTAGTCTGTAACTTGAAAACTATGTACCGTATGGCCCTATAAACTGTGTTGGGATGAAAGCTAGCCACTTTGAGCAATGTGGGAAGTGCTGGGGCAGTTTGGGACAACAGGGCCAAAATGTCACTTTCACAGTCCCAAAGTGCCATTTTCACAGTAAAAAAAAACAGATTCATTTTGCTTAGCTTAGTCTGTAACTTGAAAACTATGTACCGTATGGCCCTATAAACTGTGTTGGGATGAAAGCTAGCCACTTTGAGCAATGTGGGAAGTGCTGGGGCAGTTTGGGACAACAGGGCCAAAATGTCACTTTCACAGTCCCAAAGTGCCGTTTTCACAGTAAAAAAAAAAAGATTCATTTTGCTTAGCTTTGTCTGTAACTTGAAAACTATGTACCGTATGGCCCTATAAACTGTGTTGGGATGAAAGCTAGCCACTTTGAGCAATGTGGGAAGTGCTGGGGCAGTTTGGGACAACAGGGCCAAAATGTCACTTTCACAGTCCCAAAGTGCCATTTTCACAGTAAAAAGGCCTGGTTCACTTTTGCTTAGCTTAGTCTGTAACTTGAAAACTATGTACCGTATGGCCCTATAAACTGTGTTGGGATGAAAGCTAGCCACTTTGAGCAATGTGGGAAGTGCTGGGGCAGTTTGGGACAACAGGGCCAAAATGTCACTTTCACAGTCCCAAAGTGCCATTTTCACAGTAAAAAGGCCTGGTTCACTTTTGCTTAGCTTAGTCTGTAACTTGAAAACTATGTACCGTATGGCCCTATAAACTGTGTTGGGATGAAAGCTAGCCACTTTGAGCAATGTGGGAAGTGCTGGGGCAGTTTGGGACAACAGGGCCAAAATGTCACTTTCACAGTCCCAAAGTGCCATTTTCACAGTAAAAAAAAACAGATTCATTTTGCTTAGCTTAGTCTGTAACTTGAAAACTATGTACCGTATGGCCCTATAAACTGTGTTGGGATGAAAGCTAGCCACTTTGAGCAATGTGGGAAGTGCTGGGGCAGTTTGGGACAACAGGGCCAAAATGTCACTTTCACAGTCCCAAAGTGCCGTTTTCACAGTAAAAAAAAAAGATTCATTTTGCTTAGCTTTGTCTGTAACTTGAAAACTATGTACCGTATGGCCCTATAAACTGTGTTGGGATGAAAGCTAGCCACTTTGAGCAATGTGGGAAGTGCTGGGGCAGTTTGGGACAACAGGGCCAAAATGTCACTTTCACAGTCCCAAAGTGCCATTTTCACAGTAAAAAGGCCTGGTTCACTTTTGCTTAGCTTAGTCTGTAACTTGAAAACTATGTACCGTATGGCCCTATAAACTGTGTTGGGATGAAAGCTAGCCACTTTGAGCAATGTGGGAAGTGCTGGGGCAGTTTGGGACAACAGGGCCAAAATGTCACTTTCACAGTCCCAAAGTGCCATTTTCACAGTAAAAAGGCCTGGTTCACTTTTGCTTAGCTTAGTCTGTAACTTGAAAACTATGTACCGTATGGCCCTATAAACTGTGTTGGGATGAAAGCTAGCCACTTTGAGCATTGTGGCAAGAGCTGGGGCAGTTTGGGACAACAGGGAACGAACAGGGCCAAAATGTCACTTTCACAGTCCCAAAGTGCCATTTTCACAGTAAAAAGGCCTGGTTCACTTTTGCTTAGCTTAGTCTGTAACTTGAAAACTATGTACCGTATGGCCCTATAAACTGTGTTGGGATGAAAGCTAGCCACTTTGAGCAATGTGGGAAGTGCTGGGGCAGTTTGGGACAACAGGGCCAAAATGTCACTTTCACAGTCCCAAAGTGCCATTTTCACAGTAAAAAGGCCTGGTTCACTTTTGCTTAGCTTAGTCTGTAACTTGAAAACTATGTACCGTATGGCCCTATAAACTGTGTTGGGATGAAAGCTAGCCACTTTGAGCATTGTGGCAAGAGCTGGGGCAGTTTGGGACAACAGGAACGAACAGGGCCAAAATGTCACTTTCACAGTCCCAAAGTGCCATTTTCACAGTAAAAAGGCCTGGTTCACTTTTGCTTAGCTTAGTCTGTAACTTGAAAACTATGTACCGTATGGCCCTATAAACTGTGTTGGGATGAAAGCTAGCCACTTTGAGCAATGTGGGAAGTGCTGGGGCAGTTTGGGACAACAGGGCCAAAATGTCACTTTCACAGTCCCAAAGTGCCATTTTCACAGTAAAAAGGCCTGGTTCACTTTTGCTTAGCTTAGTCTGTAACTTGAAAACTATGTACCGTATGGCCCTATAAACTGTGTTGGGATGAAAGCTAGCCACTTTGAGCAATGTGGGAAGTGCTGGGGCAGTTTGGGACAACAGGGCCAAAATGTCACTTTCACAGTCCCAAAGTGCCATTTTCACAGTAAAAAGGCCTGGTTCACTTTTGCTTAGCTTAGTCTGTAACTTGAAAACTATGTACCGTATGGCCCTATAAACTGTGTTGGGATGAAAGCTAGCCACTTTGAGCAGTGTGGGAAGTGCTGGGGCAGTTTGGGACAACAGGGCCAAAATGTCACTTTCACAGTCCCAAAGTGCCATTTTCACAGTAAAAAGGCCTGGTTCACTTTTGCTTAGCTTAGTCTGTAACTTGAAAACTATGTACCGTATGGCCCTATAAACTGTGTTGGGATGAAAGCTAGCCACTTTGAGCATTGTGGCAAGAGCTGGGGCAGTTTGGGACAACAGGGAACGAACAGGGCCAAAATGTCACTTTCACAGTCCCAAAGTGCCATTTTCACAGTAAAAAGGCCTGGTTCACTTTTGCTTAGCTTAGTCTGTAACTTGAAAACTATGTACCGTATGGCCCTATAAACTGTGTTGGGATGAAAGCTAGCCACTTTGAGCAATGTGGGAAGTGCTGGGGCAGTTTGGGACAACAGGGCCAAAATGTCACTTTCACAGTCCCAAAGTGCCATTTTCACAGTAAAAAGGCCTGGTTCACTTTTGCTTAGCTTAGTCTGTAACTTGAAAACTATGTACCGTATGGCCCTATAAACTGTGTTGGGATGAAAGCTAGCCACTTTGAGCAATGTGGGAAGTGCTGGGGCAGTTTGGGACAACAGGGCCAAAATGTCACTTTCACAGTCCCAAAGTGCCATTTTCACAGTAAAAAGGCCTGGTTCACTTTTGCTTAGCTTAGTCTGTAACTTGAAAACTATGTACCGTATGGCCCTATAAACTGTGTTGGGATGAAAGCTAGCCACTTTGAGCAATGTGGGAAGTGCTGGGGCAGTTTAGGACAACAGGGCCAAAATGTCACTTTCACAGTCCCAAAGTGCCATTTTCACAGTAAAAAGGCCTGGTTCACTTTTGCTTAGCTTAGTCTGTAACTTGAAAACTATGTACCGTATGGCCCTATAAACTGTGTTGGGATGAAAGCTAGCCACTTTGAGCAATGTGGGAAGTGCTGGGGCAGTTTGGGACAACAGGGCCAAAATGTCACTTTCACAGTCCCAAAGTGCCATTTTCACAGTAAAAAGGCCTGGTTCACTTTTGCTTAGCTTAGTCTGTAACTTGAAAACTATGTACCGTATGGCCCTATAAACTGTGTTGGGATGAAAGCTAGCCACTTTGAGCAGTGTGGGAAGTGCTGGGGCAGTTTGGGACAACAGGGCCAAAATGTCACTTTCACAGTCCCAAAGTGCCATTTTCACAGTAAAAAGGCCTGGTTCACTTTTGCTTAGCTTAGTCTGTAACTTGAAAACTATGTACCGTATGGCCCTATAAACTGTGTTGGGATGAAAGCTAGCCACTTTGAGCATTGTGGCAAGAGCTGGGGCAGTTTGGGACAACAGGGAACGAACAGGGCCAAAATGTCACTTTCACAGTCCCAAAGTGCCATTTTCACAGTAAAAAGGCCTGGTTCACTTTTGCTTAGCTTAGTCTGTAACTTGAAAACTATGTACCGTATGGCCCTATAAACTGTGTTGGGATGAAAGCTAGCCACTTTGAGCAATGTGGGAAGTGCTGGGGCAGTTTGGGACAACAGGGCCAAAATGTCACTTTCACAGTCCCAAAGTGCCATTTTCACAGTAAAAAGGCCTGGTTCACTTTTGCTTAGCTTAGTCTGTAACTTGAAAACTATGTACCGTATGGCCCTATAAACTGTGTTGGGATGAAAGCTAGCCACTTTGAGCAATGTGGGAAGTGCTGGGGCAGTTTGGGACAACAGGGCCAAAATGTCACTTTCACAGTCCCAAAGTGCCATTTTCACAGTAAAAAGGCCTGGTTCACTTTTGCTTAGCTTAGTCTGTAACTTGAAAACTATGTACCGTATGGCCCTATAAACTGTGTTGGGATGAAAGCTAGCCACTTTGAGCAATGTGGGAAGTGCTGGGGCAGTTTAGGACAACAGGGCCAAAATGTCACTTTCACAGTCCCAAAGTGCCATTTTCACAGTAAAAAGGCCTGGTTCACTTTTGCTTAGCTTAGTCTGTAACTTGAAAACTATGTACCGTATGGCCCTATAAACTGTGTTGGGATGAAAGCTAGCCACTTTGAGCAATGTGGGAAGTGCTGGGGCAGTTTGGGACAACAGGGCCAAAATGTCACTTTCACAGTCCCAAAGTGCCATTTTCACAGTAAAAAGGCCTGGTTCACTTTTGCTTAGCTTAGTCTGTAACTTGAAAACTATGTACCGTATGGCCCTATAAACTGTGTTGGGATGAAAGCTAGCCACTTTGAGCAGTGTGGGAAGTGCTGGGGCAGTTTGGGACAACAGGGCCAAAATGTCACTTTCACAGTCCCAAAGTGCCATTTTCACAGTAAAAAGGCCTGGTTCACTTTTGCTTAGCTTAGTCTGTAACTTGAAAACTATGTACCGTATGGCCCTATAAACTGTGTTGGGATGAAAGCTAGCCACTTTGAGCATTGTGGCAAGAGCTGGGGCAGTTTGGGACAACAGGGAACGAACAGGGCCAAAATGTCACTTTCACAGTCCCAAAGTGCCATTTTCACAGTAAAAAGGCCTGGTTCACTTTTGCTTAGCTTAGTCTGTAACTTGAAAACTATGTACCGTATGGCCCTATAAACTGTGTTGGGATGAAAGCTAGCCACTTTGAGCAATGTGGGAAGTGCTGGGGCAGTTTGGGACAACAGGGCCAAAATGTCACTTTCACAGTCCCAAAGTGCCATTTTCACAGTAAAAAGGCCTGGTTCACTTTTGCTTAGCTTAGTCTGTAACTTGAAAACTATGTACCGTATGGCCCTATAAACTGTGTTGGGATGAAAGCTAGCCACTTTGAGCAATGTGGGAAGTGCTGGGGCAGTTTGGGACAACAGGGCCAAAATGTCACTTTCACAGTCCCAAAGTGCCATTTTCACAGTAAAAAGGCCTGGTTCACTTTTGCTTAGCTTAGTCTGTAACTTGAAAACTATGTACCGTATGGCCCTATAAACTGTGTTGGGATGAAAGCTAGCCACTTTGAGCAATGTGGGAAGTGCTGGGGCAGTTTGGGACAACAGGGCCAAAATGTCACTTTCACAGTCCCAAAGTGCCGTTTTCACAGTAAAAAAAAAGATTCATTTTGCTTAGCTTAGTCTGTAACTTGAAAACTATGTACCGTATGGCCCTATAAACTGTGTTGGGATGAAAGCTAGCCACTTTGAGCAATGTGGGAAGTGCTGGGGCAGTTTGGGACAACAGGGCCAAAATGTCACTTTCACAGTCCCAAAGTGCCATTTTCACAGTAAAAAGGCCTGGTTCACTTTTGCTTAGCTTAGTCTGTAACTTGAAAACTATGTACCGTATGGCCCTATAAACTGTGTTGGGATGAAAGCTAGCCACTTTGAGCAATGTGGGAAGTGCTGGGGCAGTTTGGGACAACAGGGCCAAAATGTCACTTTCACAGTCCCAAAGTGCCATTTTCACAGTAAAAAGGCCTGGTTCACTTTTGCTTAGCTTAGTCTGTAACTTGAAAACTATGTACCGTATGGCCCTATAAACTGTGTTGGGATGAAAGCTAGCCACTTTGAGCAGTGTGGGAAGTGCTGGGGCAGTTTGGGACAACAGGGCCAAAATGTCACTTTCACAGTCCCAAAGTGCCATTTTCACAGTAAAAAGGCCTGGTTCACTTTTGCTTAGCTTAGTCTGTAACTTGAAAACTATGTACCGTATGGCCCTATAAACTGTGTTGGGATGAAAGCTAGCCACTTTGAGCATTGTGGCAAGAGCTGGGGCAGTTTGGGACAACAGGGAACGAACAGGGCCAAAATGTCACTTTCACAGTCCCAAAGTGCCATTTTCACAGTAAAAAGGCCTGGTTCACTTTTGCTTA
>NW_027666156.1:0-64714 GCF_963924005.1 Protomyctophum bolini
TCACTTTTGCTTAGCTTAGTCTGTAACTTGAAAACTATGTACCGTATGGCCCTAAAAACTGTGTTGGGATGAAAGCTAGCCACTTTGAGCATTGTGGCAAGAGCTGGGGCAGTTTGGGACAACAGGGAACGAACAGGGCCAAAATGTCACTTTCACAGTCCCAAAGTGCCATTTTCACAGTAAAAAGGCCTGGTTCACTTTTGCTTAGCTTAGTCTGTAACTTGAAAACTATGTACCGTATGGCCCTATAAACTGTGTTGGGATGAAAGCTAGCCACTTTGAGCAATGTGGGAAGTGCTGGGGCAGTTTGGGACAACAGGGCCAAAATGTCACTTTCACAGTCCCAAAGTGCCATTTTCACAGTAAAAAGGCCTGGTTCACTTTTGCTTAGCTTAGTCTGTAACTTGAAAACTATGTACCGTATGGCCCTATAAACTGTGTTGGGATGAAAGCTAGCCACTTTGAGCAATGTGGGAAGTGCTGGGGCAGTTTGGGACAACAGGGCCAAAATGTCACTTTCACAGTCCCAAAGTGCCATTTTCACAGTAAAAAGGCCTGGTTCACTTTTGCTTAGCTTAGTCTGTAACTTGAAAACTATGTACCGTATGGCCCTATAAACTGTGTTGGGATGAAAGCTAGCCACTTTGAGCAATGTGGGAAGTGCTGGGGCAGTTTGGGACAACAGGGCCAAAATGTCACTTTCACAGTCCCAAAGTGCCGTTTTCACAGTAAAAAAAAAGATTCACTTTTGCTTAGCTTAGTCTGTAACTTGAAAACTATGTACCGTATGGCCCTATAAACTGTGTTGGGATGAAAGCTAGCCACTTTGAGCAATGTGGGAAGTGCTGGGGCAGTTTGGGACAACAGGGCCAAAATGTCACTTTCACAGTCCCAAAGTGCCATTTTCACAGTAAAAAGGCCTGGTTCACTTTTGCTTAGCTTAGTCTGTAACTTGAAAACTATGTACCGTATGGCCCTATAAACTGTGTTGGGATGAAAGCTAGCCACTTTGAGCAATGTGGGAAGTGCTGGGGCAGTTTGGGACAACAGGGCCAAAATGTCACTTTCACAGTCCCAAAGTGCCATTTTCACAGTAAAAAGGCCTGGTTCACTTTTGCTTAGCTTAGTCTGTAACTTGAAAACTATGTACCGTATGGCCCTATAAACTGTGTTGGGATGAAAGCTAGCCACTTTGAGCAATGTGGGAAGTGCTGGGGCAGTTTGGGACAACAGGGCCAAAATGTCACTTTCACAGTCCCAAAGTGCCATTTTCACAGTAAAAAAAAACAGATTCATTTTGCTTAGCTTAGTCTGTAACTTGAAAACTATGTACCGTATGGCCCTATAAACTGTGTTGGGATGAAAGCTAGCCACTTTGAGCAATGTGGGAAGTGCTGGGGCAGTTTGGGACAACAGGGCCAAAATGTCACTTTCACAGTCCCAAAGTGCCATTTTCACAGTAAAAAGGCCTGGTTCACTTTTGCTTAGCTTAGTCTGTAACTTGAAAACTATGTACCGTATGGCCCTATAAACTGTGTTGGGATGAAAGCTAGCCACTTTGAGCAATGTGGGAAGTGCTGGGGCAGTTTGGGACAACAGGGCCAAAATGTCACTTTCACAGTCCCAAAGTGCCATTTTCACAGTAAAAAAAAACAGATTCATTTTGCTTAGCTTAGTCTGTAACTTGAAAACTATGTACCGTATGGCCCTATAAACTGTGTTGGGATGAAAGCTAGCCACTTTGAGCAATGTGGGAAGTGCTGGGGCAGTTTGGGACAACAGGGCCAAAATGTCACTTTCACAGTCCCAAAGTGCCGTTTTCACAGTAAAAAAAAAAGATTCATTTTGCTTAGCTTTGTCTGTAACTTGAAAACTATGTACCGTATGGCCCTATAAACTGTGTTGGGATGAAAAAAGCTAGCCACTTTGAGCAATGTGGGAAGTGCTGGGGCAGTTTGGGACAACAGGGCCAAAATGTCACTTTCACAGTCCCAAAGTGCCATTTTCACAGTAAAAAGGCCTGGTTCACTTTTGCTTAGCTTAGTCTGTAACTTGAAAACTATGTACCGTATGGCCCTATAAACTGTGTTGGATGAAAGCTAGCCACTTTGAGCAATGTGGGAAGTGCTGGGGCAGTTTGGGACAACAGGGCCAAAATGTCACTTTCACAGTCCCAAAGTGCCATTTTCACAGTAAAAAGGCCTGGTTCACTTTTGCTTAGCTTAGTCTGTAACTTGAAAACTATGTACCGTATGGCCCTATAAACTGTGTTGGGATGAAAGCTAGCCACTTTGAGCATTGTGGCAAGTGCTGGGGCAGTTTGGGACAACAGGGACAACAGGGCCAAAATGTCACTTTCACAGTCCCAAAGTGCCATTTTCACAGTAAAAAGGCCTGGTTCACTTTTGCTTAGCTTAGTCTGTAACTTGAAAACTATGTACCGTATGGCCCTATAAACTGTGTTGGGATGAAAGCTAGCCACTTTGAGCAATGTGGGAAGTGCTGGGGCAGTTTGGGACAACAGGGCCAAAATGTCACTTTCACAGTCCCAAAGTGCCATTTTCACAGTAAAAAGGCCTGGTTCACTTTTGCTTAGCTTAGTCTGTAACTTGAAAACTATGTACCGTATGGCCCTATAAACTGTGTTGGGATGAAAGCTAGCCACTTTGAGCAATGTGGGAAGTGCTGGGGCAGTTTGGGACAACAGGGCCAAAATGTCACTTTCACAGTCCCAAAGTGCCATTTTCACAGTAAAAAGGCCTGGTTCACTTTTGCTTAGCTTAGTCTGTAACTTGAAAACTATGTACCGTATGGCCCTATAAACTGTGTTGGGATGAAAGCTAGCCACTTTGAGCATTGTGGCAAGAGCTGGGGCAGTTTGGGACAACAGGGAACGAACAGGGCCAAAATGTCACTTTCACAGTCCCAAAGTGCCATTTTCACAGTAAAAAGGCCTGGTTCACTTTTGCTTAGCTTAGTCTGTAACTTGAAAACTATGTACCGTATGGCCCTATAAACTGTGTTGGGATGAAAGCTAGCCACTTTGAGCAATGTGGGAAGTGCTGGGGCAGTTTGGGACAACAGGGCCAAAATGTGACTTTCACAGTCCCAAAGTGCCATTTTCACAGTAAAAAGGCCTGGTTCACTTTTGCTTAGCTTAGTCTGTAACTTGAAAACTATGTACCGTATGGCCCTATAAACTGTGTTGGGATGAAAGCTAGCCACTTTGAGCAATGTGGGAAGTGCTGGGGCAGTTTGGGACAACAGGGCCAAAATGTCACTTTCACAGTCCCAAAGTGCCGTTTTCACAGTAAAAAGGCCTGGTTCACTTTTGCTTAGCTTAGTCTGTAACTTGAAAACTATGTACCGTATGGCCCTATAAACTGTGTTGGGATGAAAGCTAGCCACTTTGAGCAATGTGGGAAGTGCTGGGGCAGTTTGGGACAACAGGGCCAAAATGTCACTTTCACAGTCCCAAAGTGCCGTTTTCACAGTAAAAAAAAAAAGATTCATTTTGCTTAGCTTAGTCTGTAACTTGAAAACTATGTACCGTATGGCCCTATAAACTGTGTTGGGATGAAAGCTAGCCACTTTGAGCAATGTGGGAAGTGCTGGGGGACAACAGGGCCAAAATGTCACTTTCACAGTCCCAAAGTGCCATTTTCACAGTAAAAAGGCCTGGTTCACTTTTGCTTAGCTTAGTCTGTAACTTGAAAACTATGTACCGTATGGCCCTATAAACTGTGTTGGGATGAAAGCTAGCCACTTTGAGCAATGTGGGAAGTGCTGGGGCAGTTTGGGACAACAGGGCCAAAATGTCACTTTCACAGTCCCAAAGTGCCATTTTCACAGTAAAAAGGCCTGGTTCACTTTTGCTTAGCTTAGTCTGTAACTTGAAAACTATGTACCGTATGGCCCTATAAACTGTGTTGGGATGAAAGCTAGCCACTTTGAGCAATGTGGGAAGTGCTGGGGCAGTTTGGGACAACAGGGCCAAAATGTGACTTTCACAGTCCCAAAGTGCCATTTTCACAGTAAAAAGGCCTGGTTCACTTTTGCTTAGCTTAGTCTGTAACTTGAAAACTATGTACCGTATGGCCCTATAAACTGTGTTGGGATGAAAGCTAGCCACTTTGAGCAATGTGGGAAGTGCTGGGGCAGTTTGGGACAACAGGGCCAAAATGTCACTTTCACAGTCCCAAAGTGCCGTTTTCACAGTAAAAAGGCCTGGTTCACTTTTGCTTAGCTTAGTCTGTAACTTGAAAACTATGTACCGTATGGCCCTATAAACTGTGTTGGGATGAAAGCTAGCCACTTTGAGCAATGTGGGAAGTGCTGGGGCAGTTTGGGACAACAGGGCCAAAATGTCACTTTCACAGTCCCAAAGTGCCGTTTTCACAGTAAAAAAAAAAAGATTCATTTTGCTTAGCTTAGTCTGTAACTTGAAAACTATGTACCGTATGGCCCTATAAACTGTGTTGGGATGAAAGCTAGCCACTTTGAGCAATGTGGGAAGTGCTGGGGCAGTTTGGGACAACAGGGCCAAAATGTCACTTTCACAGTCCCAAAGTGCCATTTTCACAGTAAAAAGGCCTGGTTCACTTTTGCTTAGCTTAGTCTGTAACTTGAAAACTATGTACCGTATGGCCCTATAAACTGTGTTGGGATGAAAGCTAGCCACTTTGAGCAATGTGGGAAGTGCTGGGGCAGTTTGGGACAACAGGGCCAAAATGTCACTTTCACAGTCCCAAAGTGCCATTTTCACAGTAAAAAGGCCTGGTTCACTTTTGCTTAGCTTAGTCTGTAACTTGAAAACTATGTACCGTATGGCCCTATAAACTGTGTTGGGATGAAAGCTAGCCACTTTGAGCAGTGTGGGAAGTGCTGGGGCAGTTTGGGACAACAGGGCCAAAATGTCACTTTCACAGTCCCAAAGTGCCATTTTCACAGTAAAAAGGCCTGGTTCACTTTTGCTTAGCTTAGTCTGTAACTTGAAAACTATGTACCGTATGGCCCTATAAACTGTGTTGGGATGAAAGCTAGCCACTTTGAGCATTGTGGCAAGAGCTGGGGCAGTTTGGGACAACAGGGAACGAACAGGGCCAAAATGTCACTTTCACAGTCCCAAAGTGCCATTTTCACAGTAAAAAGGCCTGGTTCACTTTTGCTTAGCTTAGTCTGTAACTTGAAAACTATGTACCGTATGGCCCTATAAACTGTGTTGGGATGAAAGCTAGCCACTTTGAGCAATGTGGGAAGTGCTGGGGCAGTTTGGGACAACAGGGCCAAAATGTCACTTTCACAGTCCCAAAGTGCCATTTTCACAGTAAAAAGGCCTGGTTCACTTTTGCTTAGCTTAGTCTGTAACTTGAAAACTATGTACCGTATGGCCCTATAAACTGTGTTGGGATGAAAGCTAGCCACTTTGAGCAATGTGGGAAGTGCTGGGGCAGTTTAGGACAACAGGGCCAAAATGTCACTTTCACAGTCCCAAAGTGCCATTTTCACAGTAAAAAGGCCTGGTTCACTTTTGCTTAGCTTAGTCTGTAACTTGAAAACTATGTACCGTATGGCCCTATAAACTGTGTTGGGATGAAAGCTAGCCACTTTGAGCAATGTGGGAAGTGCTGGGGCAGTTTGGGACAACAGGGCCAAAATGTCACTTTCACAGTCCCAAAGTGCCGTTTTCACAGTAAAAAAAAAAAGATTCATTTTGCTTAGCTTAGTCTGTAACTTGAAAACTATGTACCGTATGGCCCTATAAACTGTGTTGGGATGAAAGCTAGCCACTTTGAGCAATGTGGGAAGTGCTGGGGCAGTTTGGGACAACAGGGCCAAAATGTCACTTTCACAGTCCCAAAGTGCCATTTTCACTGTAAAAAGGCCTGGTTCACTTTTGCTTAGCTTAGTCTGTAACTTGAAAACTATGTACCGTATGGCCCTATAAACTGTGTTGGGATGAAAGCTAGCCACTTTGAGCAATGTGGGAAGTGCTGGGGCAGTTTGGGACAACAGGGCCAAAATGTCACTTTCACAGTCCCAAAGTGCCATTTTCACAGTAAAAAAAAAACAGATTCATTTTGCTTAGCTTAGTCTGTAACTTGAAAACTATGTACCGTATGGCCCTATAAACTGTGTTGGGATGAAAGCTAGCCACTTTGAGCAATGTGGGAAGTGCTGGGGCAGTTTGGGACAACAGGGCCAAAATGTCACTTTCACAGTCCCAAAGTGCCATTTTCACAGTAAAAAGGCCTGGTTCACTTTTGCTTAGCTTAGTCTGTAACTTGAAAACTATGTACCGTATGGCCCTATAAACTGTGTTGGGATGAAAGCTAGCCACTTTGAGCAATGTGGGAAGTGCTGGGGCAGTTTGGGACAACAGGGCCAAAATGTCACTTTCACAGTCCCAAAGTGCCATTTTCACTGTAAAAAGGCCTGGTTCACTTTTGCTTAGCTTAGTCTGTAACTTGAAAACTATGTACCGTATGGCCCTATAAACTGTGTTGGGATGAAAGCTAGCCACTTTGAGCAATGTGGGAAGTGCTGGGGCAGTTTGGGACAACAGGGCCAAAATGTCACTTTCACAGTCCCAAAGTGCCATTTTCACAGTAAAAAAAAAACAGATTCATTTTGCTTAGCTTAGTCTGTAACTTGAAAACTATGTACCGTATGGCCCTATAAACTGTGTTGGGATGAAAGCTAGCCACTTTGAGCAATGTGGGAAGTGCTGGGGCAGTTTGGGACAACAGGGCCAAAATGTCACTTTCACAGTCCCAAAGTGCCATTTTCACAGTAAAAAGGCCTGGTTCACTTTTGCTTAGCTTAGTCTGTAACTTGAAAACTATGTACCGTATGGCCCTATAAACTGTGTTGGGATGAAAGCTAGCCACTTTGAGCAATGTGGGAAGTGCTGGGGCAGTTTGGGACAACAGGGCCAAAATGTCACTTTCACAGTCCCAAAGTGCCGTTTTCACAGTAAAAAAAAAAAGATTCATTTTGCTTAGCTTTGTCTGTAACTTGAAAACTATGTACCGTATGGCCCTATAAACTGTGTTGGGATGAAAGCTAGCCACTTTGAGCAATGTGGGAAGTGCTGGGGCAGTTTGGGACAACAGGGCCAAAATGTCACTTTCACAGTCCCAAAGTGCCATTTTCACAGTAAAAAGGCCTGGTTCACTTTTGCTTAGCTTAGTCTGTAACTTGAAAACTATGTACCGTATGGCCCTATAAACTGTGTTGGGATGAAAGCTAGCCACTTTGAGCAATGTGGGAAGTGCTGGGGCAGTTTGGGACAACAGGGCCAAAATGTCACTTTCACAGTCCCAAAGTGCCATTTTCACAGTAAAAAGGCCTGGTTCACTTTTGCTTAGCTTAGTCTGTAACTTGAAAACTATGTACCGTATGGCCCTATAAACTGTGTTGGGATGAAAGCTAGCCACTTTGAGCATTGTGGCAAGAGCTGGGGCAGTTTGGGACAACAGGGAACGAACAGGGCCAAAATGTCACTTTCACAGTCCCAAAGTGCCATTTTCACAGTAAAAAGGCCTGGTTCACTTTTGCTTAGCTTAGTCTGTAACTTGAAAACTATGTACCGTATGGCCCTATAAACTGTGTTGGGATGAAAGCTAGCCACTTTGAGCAATGTGGAAAGTGCTGGGGCAGTTTGGGACAACAGGGCCAAAATGTCACTTTCACAGTCCCAAAGTGCCATTTTCACAGTAAAAAGGCCTGGTTCACTTTTGCTTAGCTTAGTCTGTAACTTGAAAACTATGTACCGTATGGCCCTATAAACTGTGTTGGGATGAAAGCTAGCCACTTTGAGCAGTGTGGGAAGTGCTGGGGCAGTTTGGGACAACAGGGCCAAAATGTCACTTTCACAGTCCCAAAGTGCCATTTTCACAGTAAAAAGGCCTGGTTCACTTTTGCTTAGCTTAGTCTGTAACTTGAAAACTATGTACCGTATGGCCCTATAAACTGTGTTGGGATGAAAGCTAGCCACTTTGAGCATTGTGGCAAGAGCTGGGGCAGTTTGGGACAACAGGGAACGAACAGGGCCAAAATGTCACTTTCACAGTCCCAAAGTGCCATTTTCACAGTAAAAAGGCCTGGTTCACTTTTGCTTAGCTTAGTCTGTAACTTGAAAACTATGTACCGTATGGCCCTATAAACTGTGTTGGGATGAAAGCTAGCCACTTTGAGCAATGTGGGAAGTGCTGGGGCAGTTTGGGACAACAGGGCCAAAATGTCACTTTCACAGTCCCAAAGTGCCATTTTCACAGTAAAAAGGCCTGGTTCACTTTTGCTTAGCTTAGTCTGTAACTTGAAAACTATGTACCGTATGGCCCTATAAACTGTGTTGGGATGAAAGCTAGCCACTTTGAGCAATGTGGGAAGTGCTGGGGCAGTTTGGGACAACAGGGCCAAAATGTCACTTTCACAGTCCCAAAGTGCCATTTTCACAGTAAAAAGGCCTGGTTCACTTTTGCTTAGCTTAGTCTGTAACTTGAAAACTATGTACCGTATGGCCCTATAAACTGTGTTGGGATGAAAGCTAGCCACTTTGAGCAATGTGGGAAGTGCTGGGGCAGTTTGGGACAACAGGGCCAAAATGTCACTTTCACAGTCCCAAAGTGCCATTTTCACAGTAAAAAAAAAACAGATTCATTTTGCTTAGCTTAGTCTGTAACTTGAAAACTATGTACCGTATGGCCCTATAAACTGTGTTGGGATGAAAGCTAGCCACTTTGAGCAATGTGGGAAGTGCTGGGGCAGTTTGGGACAACAGGGCCAAAATGTCACTTTCACAGTCCCAAAGTGCCATTTTCACAGTAAAAAGGCCTGGTTCACTTTTGCTTAGCTTAGTCTGTAACTTGAAAACTATGTACCGTATGGGGCCCTATAAACTGTGTTGGGATGAAAGCTAGCCACTTTGAGCAATGTGGGAAGTGCTGGGGCAGTTTGGGACAACAGGGCCAAAATGTCACTTTCACAGTCCCAAAGTGCCATTTTCACTGTAAAAAGGCCTGGTTCACTTTTGCTTAGCTTAGTCTGTAACTTGAAAACTATGTACCGTATGGCCCTATAAACTGTGTTGGGATGAAAGCTAGCCACTTTGAGCAATGTGGGAAGTGCTGGGGCAGTTTGGGACAACAGGGCCAAAATGTCACTTTCACAGTCCCAAAGTGCCATTTTCACAGTAAAAAAAAAACAGATTCATTTTGCTTAGCTTAGTCTGTAACTTGAAAACTATGTACCGTATGGCCCTATAAACTGTGTTGGGATGAAAGCTAGCCACTTTGAGCAATGTGGGAAGTGCTGGGGCAGTTTGGGACAACAGGGCCAAAATGTCACTTTCACAGTCCCAAAGTGCCATTTTCACAGTAAAAAGGCCTGGTTCACTTTTGCTTAGCTTAGTCTGTAACTTGAAAACTATGTACCGTATGGCCCTATAAACTGTGTTGGGATGAAAGCTAGCCACTTTGAGCAATGTGGGAAGTGCTGGGGCAGTTTGGGACAACAGGGCCAAAATGTCACTTTCACAGTCCCAAAGTGCCATTTTCACAGTAAAAAAAAACAGATTCATTTTGCTTAGCTTAGTCTGTAACTTGAAAACTATGTACCGTATGGCCCTATAAACTGTGTTGGGATGAAAGCTAGCCACTTTGAGCAATGTGGGAAGTGCTGGGGCAGTTTGGGACAACAGGGCCAAAATGTCACTTTCACAGTCCCAAAGTGCCGTTTTCACAGTAAAAAAAAAAAGATTCATTTTGCTTAGCTTTGTCTGTAACTTGAAAACTATGTACCGTATGGCCCTATAAACTGTGTTGGGATGAAAGCTAGCCACTTTGAGCAATGTGGGAAGTGCTGGGGCAGTTTGGGACAACAGGGCCAAAATGTCACTTTCACAGTCCCAAAGTGCCATTTTCACAGTAAAAAGGCCTGGTTCACTTTTGCTTAGCTTAGTCTGTAACTTGAAAACTATGTACCGTATGGCCCTATAAACTGTGTTGGGATGAAAGCTAGCCACTTTGAGCAATGTGGGAAGTGCTGGGGCAGTTTGGGACAACAGGGCCAAAATGTCACTTTCACAGTCCCAAAGTGCCATTTTCACAGTAAAAAGGCCTGGTTCACTTTTGCTTAGCTTAGTCTGTAACTTGAAAACTATGTACCGTATGGCCCTATAAACTGTGTTGGGATGAAAGCTAGCCACTTTGAGCATTGTGGCAAGAGCTGGGGCAGTTTGGGACAACAGGGAACGAACAGGGCCAAAATGTCACTTTCACAGTCCCAAAGTGCCATTTTCACAGTAAAAAGGCCTGGTTCACTTTTGCTTAGCTTAGTCTGTAACTTGAAAACTATGTACCGTATGGCCCTATAAACTGTGTTGGGATGAAAGCTAGCCACTTTGAGCAATGTGGAAAGTGCTGGGGCAGTTTGGGACAACAGGGCCAAAATGTCACTTTCACAGTCCCAAAGTGCCATTTTCACAGTAAAAAGGCCTGGTTCACTTTTGCTTAGCTTAGTCTGTAACTTGAAAACTATGTACCGTATGGCCCTATAAACTGTGTTGGGATGAAAGCTAGCCACTTTGAGCAATGTGGGAAGTGCTGGGGCAGTTTGGGACAACAGGGCCAAAATGTCACTTTCACAGTCCCAAAGTGCCATTTTCACAGTAAAAAGGCCTGGTTCACTTTTGCTTAGCTTAGTCTGTAACTTGAAAACTATGTACCGTATGGCCCTATAAACTGTGTTGGGATGAAAGCTAGCCACTTTGAGCAGTGTGGGAAGTGCTGGGGCAGTTTGGGACAACAGGGCCAAAATGTCACTTTCACAGTCCCAAAGTGCCATTTTCACAGTAAAAAGGCCTGGTTCACTTTTGCTTAGCTTAGTCTGTAACTTGAAAACTATGTACCGTATGGCCCTATAAACTGTGTTGGGATGAAAGCTAGCCACTTTGAGCATTGTGGCAAGAGCTGGGGCAGTTTGGGACAACAGGGAACGAACAGGGCCAAAATGTCACTTTCACAGTCCCAAAGTGCCATTTTCACAGTAAAAAGGCCTGGTTCACTTTTGCTTAGCTTAGTCTGTAACTTGAAAACTATGTACCGTATGGCCCTATAAACTGTGTTGGGATGAAAGCTAGCCACTTTGAGCAATGTGGGAAGTGCTGGGGCAGTTTGGGACAACAGGGCCAAAATGTCACTTTCACAGTCCCAAAGTGCCATTTTCACAGTAAAAAGGCCTGGTTCACTTTTGCTTAGCTTAGTCTGTAACTTGAAAACTATGTACCGTATGGCCCTATAAACTGTGTTGGGATGAAAGCTAGCCACTTTGAGCAATGTGGGAAGTGCTGGGGCAGTTTGGGACAACAGGGCCAAAATGTCACTTTCACAGTCCCAAAGTGCCATTTTCACAGTAAAAAGGCCTGGTTCACTTTTGCTTAGCTTAGTCTGTAACTTGAAAACTATGTACCGTATGGCCCTATAAACTGTGTTGGGATGAAAGCTAGCCACTTTGAGCAATGTGGGAAGTGCTGGGGCAGTTTGGGACAACAGGGCCAAAATGTCACTTTCACAGTCCCAAAGTGCCATTTTCACAGTAAAAAAAAAAAGATTCATTTTGCTTAGCTTAGTCTGTAACTTGAAAACTATGTACCGTATGGCCCTATAAACTGTGTTGGGATGAAAGCTAGCCACTTTGAGCAATGTGGGAAGTGCTGGGGCAGTTTGGGACAACAGGGCCAAAATGTCACTTTCACAGTCCCAAAGTGCCATTTTCACAGTAAAAAGGCCTGGTTCACTTTTGCTTAGCTTAGTCTGTAACTTGAAAACTATGTACCGTATGGCCCTATAAACTGTGTTGGGATGAAAGCTAGCCACTTTGAGCAATGTGGGAAGTGCTGGGGCAGTTTGGGACAACAGGGCCAAAATGTCACTTTCACAGTCCCAAAGTGCCATTTTCACAGTAAAAAGGCCTGGTTCACTTTTGCTTAGCTTAGTCTGTAACTTGAAAACTATGTACCGTATGGCCCTATAAACTGTGTTGGGATGAAAGCTAGCCACTTTGAGCAGTGTGGGAAGTGCTGGGGCAGTTTGGGACAACAGGGCCAAAATGTCACTTTCACAGTCCCAAAGTGCCATTTTCACAGTAAAAAGGCCTGGTTCACTTTTGCTTAGCTTAGTCTGTAACTTGAAAACTATGTACCGTATGGCCCTATAAACTGTGTTGGGATGAAAGCTAGCCACTTTGAGCATTGTGGCAAGAGCTGGGGCAGTTTGGGACAACAGGGAACGAACAGGGCCAAAATGTCACTTTCACAGTCCCAAAGTGCCATTTTCACAGTAAAAAGGCCTGGTTCACTTTTGCTTAGCTTAGTCTGTAACTTGAAAACTATGTACCGTATGGCCCTATAAACTGTGTTGGGATGAAAGCTAGCCACTTTGAGCAATGTGGGAAGTGCTGGGGCAGTTTGGGACAACAGGGCCAAAATGTCACTTTCACAGTCCCAAAGTGCCATTTTCACAGTAAAAAGGCCTGGTTCACTTTTGCTTAGCTTAGTCTGTAACTTGAAAACTATGTACCGTATGGCCCTATAAACTGTGTTGGGATGAGAAAGCTAGCCACTTTGAGCAATGTGGGAAGTGCTGGGGCAGTTTGGGGACAACAGGGCCAAAATGTCACTTTCACAGTCCCAAAGTGCCATTTTCACAGTAAAAAGGCCTGGTTCACTTTGCTTAGCTTAGTCTGTAACTTGAAAACTATGTACCGTATGGCCCTATAAACTGTGTTGGGATGAAAGCTAGCCACTTTGAGCAATGTGGGAAGTGCTGGGGCAGTTTGGGACAACAGGGCCAAAATGTCACTTTCACAGTCCCAAAGTGCCGTTTTCACAGTAAAAAAAAAAAGATTCATTTTGCTTAGCTTAGTCTGTAACTTGAAAACTATGTACCGTATGGCCCTATAAACTGTGTTGGGATGAAAGCTAGCCACTTTGAGCAATGTGGGAAGTGCTGGGGCAGTTTGGGACAACAGGGCCAAAATGTCACTTTCACAGTCCCAAAGTGCCATTTTCACAGTAAAAAGGCCTGGTTCACTTTTGCTTAGCTTAGTCTGTAACTTGAAAACTATGTACCGTATGGCCCTATAAACTGTGTTGGGATGAAAGCTAGCCACTTTGAGCAATGTGGGAAGTGCTGGGGCAGTTGGGACAACAGGGCCAAAATGTCACTTTCACAGTCCCAAAGTGCCATTTTCACAGTAAAAAGGCCTGGTTCACTTTTTGCTTAGCTTAGTCTGTAACTTGAAAACTATGTACCGTATGGCCCTATAAACTGTGTTGGGATGAAAGCTAGCCACTTTGAGCAATGTGGGAAGTGCTGGGGCAGTTTGGGACAACAGGGCCAAAATGTCACTTTCACAGTCCCAAAGTGCCATTTTCACAGTAAAAAAAAACAGATTCATTTTGCTTAGCTTAGTCTGTAACTTGAAAACTATGTACCGTATGGCCCTATAAACTGTGTTGGGATGAAAGCTAGCCACTTTGAGCAATGTGGGAAGTGCTGGGCAGTTTGGGACAACAGGGCCAAAATGTCACTTTCACAGTCCCAAAGTGCCATTTTCACAGTAAAAAGGCCTGGTTCACTTTTGCTTAGCTTAGTCTGTAACTTGAAAACTATGTACCGTATGGCCCTATAAACTGTGTTGGGATGAAAGCTAGCCACTTTGAGCAATGTGGGAAGTGCTGGGGCAGTTTGGGACAACAGGGCCAAAATGTCACTTTCACAGTCCCAAAGTGCCATTTTCACAGTAAAAAGGCCTGGTTCACTTTTGCTTAGCTTAGTCTGTAACTTGAAAACTATGTACCGTATGGCCCTATAAACTGTGTTGGGATGAAAGCTAGCCACTTTGAGCAATGTGGGAAGTGCTGGGGCAGTTTGGGACAACAGGGCCAAAATGTCACTTTCACAGTCCCAAAGTGCCATTTTCACAGTAAAAAGGCCTGGTTCACTTTTGCTTAGCTTAGTCTGTAACTTGAAAACTATGTACCGTATGGCCCTATAAACTGTGTTGGGATGAAAGCTAGCCACTTTGAGCAATGTGGGAAGTGCTGGGGCAGTTTGGGACAACAGGGCCAAAATGTCACTTTCACAGTCCCAAAGTGCCGTTTTCACAGTAAAAAAAAAAGATTCATTTTGCTTAGCTTTGTCTGTAACTTGAAAACTATGTACCGTATGGCCCTATAAACTGTGTTGGGATGAAAGCTAGCCACTTTGAGCAATGTGGGAAGTGCTGGGGCAGTTTGGGACAACAGGGCCAAAATGTCACTTTCACAGTCCCAAAGTGCCATTTTCACAGTAAAAAGGCCTGGTTCACTTTTGCTTAGCTTAGTCTGTAACTTGAAAACAATGTACCGTATGGCCCTATAAACTGTGTTGGGATGAAAGCTAGCCACTTTGAGCATTGTGGGCAAGTGCTGGGGCAGTTTGGGACAACAGGAACGAACAGGGCCAAAATGTCACTTTCACAGTCCCAAAGTGCCATTTTCACAGTAAAAAGGCCTGGTTCACTTTTGCTTAGCTTAGTCTGTAACTTGAAAACTATGTACCGTATGGCCCTATAAACTGTGTTGGGATGAAAGCTAGCCACTTTGAGCAATGTGGGAAGTGCTGGGGCAGTTTGGGACAACAGGGCCAAAATGTCACTTTCACAGTCCCAAAGTGCCATTTTCACAGTAAAAAGGCCTGGTTCACTTTTGCTTAGCTTAGTCTGTAACTTGAAAACTATGTACCGTATGGCCCTATAAACTGTGTTGGGATGAAAGCTAGCCACTTTGAGCAATGTGGGAAGTGCTGGGGCAGTTTGGGACAACAGGGCCAAAATGTCACTTTCACAGTCCCAAAGTGCCGTTTTCACAGTAAAAAAAAAAGATTCATTTTGCTTAGCTTTGTCTGTAACTTGAAAACTATGTACCGTATGGCCCTATAAACTGTGTTGGGATGAAAGCTAGCCACTTTGAGCAATGTGGGAAGTGCTGGGGCAGTTTGGGACAACAGGGCCAAAATGTCACTTTCACAGTCCCAAAGTGCCATTTTCACAGTAAAAGGCCTGGTTCACTTTTGCTTAGCTTAGTCTGTAACTTGAAAACTATGTACCGTATGGCCCTATAAACTGTGTTGGGATGAAAGCTAGCCACTTTGAGCAATGTGGGAAGTGCTGGGGCAGTTTGGGACAACAGGGCCAAAATGTCACTTTCACAGTCCCAAAGTGCCATTTTCACAGTAAAAAGGCCTGGTTCACTTTTGCTTAGCTTAGTCTGTAACTTGAAAACTATGTACCGTATGGCCCTATAAACTGTGTTGGGATGAAAGCTAGCCACTTTGAGCAATGTGGGAAGTGCTGGGGCAGTTTGGGACAACAGGGCCAAAATGTCACTTTCACAGTCCCAAAGTGCCATTTTCACAGTAAAAAAAAAACAGATTCATTTTGCTTAGCTTAGTCTGTAACTTGAAAACTATGTACCGTATGGCCCTATAAACTGTGTTGGGATGAAAGCTAGCCACTTTGAGCAATGTGGGAAGTGCTGGGGCAGTTTGGGACAACAGGGCCAAAATGTCACTTTCACAGTCCCAAAGTGCCATTTTCACAGTAAAAAGGCCTGGTTCACTTTTGCTTAGCTTAGTCTGTAACTTGAAAACTATGTACCGTATGGCCCTATAAACTGTGTTGGGATGAAAGCTAGCCACTTTGAGCAATGTGGGAAGTGCTGGGGCAGTTTGGGACAACAGGGCCAAAATGTCACTTTCACAGTCCCAAAGTGCCATTTTCACAGTAAAAAAAACAGATTCATTTTGCTTAGCTTAGTCTGTAACTTGAAAACTATGTACCGTATGGCCCTATAAACTGTGTTGGGATGAAAGCTAGCCACTTTGAGCAATGTGGGAAGTGCTGGGGCAGTTTGGGACAACAGGGCCAAAATGTCACTTTCACAGTCCCAAAGTGCCGTTTTCACAGTAAAAAAAAAAGATTCATTTTGCTTAGCTTTGTCTGTAACTTGAAAACTATGTACCGTATGGCCCTATAAACTGTGTTGGGATGAAAGCTAGCCACTTTGAGCAATGTGGGAAGTGCTGGGGCAGTTTGGGACAACAGGGCCAAAATGTCACTTTCACAGTCCCAAAGTGCCATTTTCACAGTAAAAAGGCCTGGTTCACTTTTGCTTAGCTTAGTCTGTAACTTGAAAACTATGTACCGTATGGCCCTATAAACTGTGTTGGGATGAAAGCTAGCCACTTTGAGCAATGTGGGAAGTGCTGGGGCAGTTTGGGACAACAGGGCCAAAATGTCACTTTCACAGTCCCAAAGTGCCATTTTCACAGTAAAAAGGCCTGGTTCACTTTTGCTTAGCTTAGTCTGTAACTTGAAAACTATGTACCGTATGGCCCTATAAACTGTGTTGGGATGAAAGCTAGCCACTTTGAGCATTGTGGCAAGAGCTGGGGCAGTTTGGGACAACAGGGAACGAACAGGGCCAAAATGTCACTTTCACAGTCCCAAAGTGCCATTTTCACAGTAAAAAGGCCTGGTTCACTTTTGCTTAGCTTAGTCTGTAACTTGAAAACTATGTACCGTATGGCCCTATAAACTGTGTTGGGATGAAAGCTAGCCACTTTGAGCAATGTGGGAAGTGCTGGGGCAGTTTGGGACAACAGGGCCAAAATGTCACTTTCACAGTCCCAAAGTGCCATTTTCACAGTAAAAAGGCCTGGTTCACTTTTGCTTAGCTTAGTCTGTAACTTGAAAACTATGTACCGTATGGCCCTATAAACTGTGTTGGGATGAAAGCTAGCCACTTTGAGCAATGTGGGAAGTGCTGGGGCAGTTTGGGACAACAGGGCCAAAATGTCACTTTCACAGTCCCAAAGTGCCATTTTCACAGTAAAAAGGCCTGGTTCACTTTTGCTTAGCTTAGTCTGTAACTTGAAAACTATGTACCGTATGGCCCTATAAACTGTGTTGGGATGAAAGCTAGCCACTTTGAGCAATGTGGGAAGTGCTGGGGCAGTTTGGGACAACAGGGCCAAAATGTCACTTTCACAGTCCCAAAGTGCCATTTTCACAGTAAAAAGGCCTGGTTCACTTTTGCTTAGCTTAGTCTGTAACTTGAAAACTATGTACCGTATGGCCCTATAAACTGTGTTGGGATGAAAGCTAGCCACTTTGAGCAATGTGGGAAGTGCTGGGGCAGTTTGGGACAACAGGGCCAAAATGTCACTTTCACAGTCCCAAAGTGCCGTTTTCACAGTAAAAAAAAAAAGATTCATTTTGCTTAGCTTAGTCTGTAACTTGAAAACTATGTACCGTATGGCCCTATAAACTGTGTTGGGATGAAAGCTAGCCACTTTGAGCAATGTGGGAAGTGCTGGGGCAGTTTGGGACAACAGGGCCAAAATGTCACTTTCACAGTCCCAAAGTGCCATTTTCACAGTAAAAAGGCCTGGTTCACTTTTGCTTAGCTTAGTCTGTAACTTGAAAACTATGTACCGTATGGCCCTATAAACTGTGTTGGGATGAAAGCTAGCCACTTTGAGCAATGTGGGAAGTGCTGGGGCAGTTTGGGACAACAGGCCAAAATGTCACTTTCACAGTCCCAAAGTGCCATTTTCACAGTAAAAAGGCCTGGTTCACTTTTGCTTAGCTTAGTCTGTAACTTGAAAACTATGTACCGTATGGCCCTATAAACTGTGTTGGGATGAAAGCTAGCCACTTTGAGCAATGTGGGAAGTGCTGGGGCAGTTTGGGACAACAGGGCCAAAATGTCACTTTCACAGTCCCAAAGTGCCATTTTCACAGTAAAAAAAAACAGATTCATTTTGCTTAGCTTAGTCTGTAACTTGAAAACTATGTACCGTATGGCCCTATAAACTGTGTTGGGATGAAAGCTAGCCACTTTGAGCAATGTGGGAAGTGCTGGGGCAGTTTGGGACAACAGGGTCAAAATGTCACTTTCACAGTCCCAAAGTGCCATTTTCACAGTAAAAAGGCCTGGTTCACTTTTGCTTAGCTTAGTCTGTAACTTGAAAACTATGTACCGTATGGCCCTATAAACTGTGTTGGGATGAAAGCTAGCCACTTTGAGCAATGTGGGAAGTGCTGGGGCAGTTTGGGACAACAGGGCCAAAATGTCACTTTCACAGTCCCAAAGTGCCATTTTCACAGTAAAAAGGCCTGGTTCACTTTTGCTTAGCTTAGTCTGTAACTTGAAAACTATGTACCGTATGGCCCTATAAACTGTGTTGGGATGAAAGCTAGCCACTTTGAGCAATGTGGGAAGTGCTGGGGCAGTTTGGGACAACAGGGCCAAAATGTCACTTTCACAGTCCCAAAGTGCCATTTTCACAGTAAAAAGGCCTGGTTCACTTTTGCTTAGCTTAGTCTGTAACTTGAAAACTATGTACCGTATGGCCCTATAAACTGTGTTGGGATGAAAGCTAGCCACTTTGAGCAATGTGGGAAGTGCTGGGGCAGTTTGGGACAACAGGGCCAAAATGTCACTTTCACAGTCCCAAAGTGCCGTTTTCACAGTAAAAAAAAAAAGATTCATTTTGCTTAGCTTTGTCTGTAACTTGAAAACTATGTACCGTATGGCCCTATAAACTGTGTTGGGATGAAAGCTAGCCACTTTGAGCAATGTGGGAAGTGCTGGGGCAGTTTGGGACAACAGGGCCAAAATGTCACTTTCACAGTCCCAAAGTGCCATTTTCACAGTAAAAAGGCCTGGTTCACTTTTGCTTAGCTTAGTCTGTAACTTGAAAACTATGTACCGTATGGCCCTATAAACTGTGTTGGGATGAAAGCTAGCCACTTTGAGCAATGTGGGAAGTGCTGGGGCAGTTTGGGACAACAGGGCCAAAATGTCACTTTCACAGTCCCAAAGTGCCATTTTCACAGTAAAAAGGCCTGGTTCACTTTTGCTTAGCTTAGTCTGTAACTTGAAAACAATGTACCGTATGGCCCTATAAACTGTGTTGGGATGAAAGCTAGCCACTTTGAGCATTGTGGCAAGAGCTGGGGCAGTTTGGGACAACAGGGAACGAACAGGGCCAAAATGTCACTTTCACAGTCCCAAAGTGCCATTTTCACAGTAAAAAGGCCTGGTTCACTTTTGCTTAGCTTAGTCTGTAACTTGAAAACTATGTACCGTATGGCCCTATAAACTGTGTTGGGATGAAAGCTAGCCACTTTGAGCAATGTGGGAAGTGCTGGGGCAGTTTGGGACAACAGGGCCAAAATGTCACTTTCACAGTCCCAAAGTGCCATTTTCACAGTAAAAAGGCCTGGTTCACTTTTGCTTAGCTTAGTCTGTAACTTGAAAACTATGTACCGTATGGCCCTATAAACTGTGTTGGGATGAAAGCTAGCCACTTTGAGCAATGTGGAAGTGCTGGGGCAGTTTGGGACAACAGGGCCAAAATGTCACTTTCACAGTCCCAAAGTGCCATTTTCACAGTAAAAAAAACAGATTCATTTTGCTTAGCTTAGTCTGTAACTTGAAAACTATGTACCGTATGGCCCTATAAACTGTGTTGGGATGAAAGCTAGCCACTTTGAGCAATGTGGGAAGTGCTGGGGCAGTTTGGGACAACAGGGCCAAAATGTCACTTTCACAGTCCCAAAGTGCCGTTTTCACAGTAAAAAAAAAAAGATTCATTTTGCTTAGCTTTGTCTGTAACTTGAAAACTATGTACCGTATGGCCCTATAAACTGTGTTGGGATGAAAGCTAGCCACTTTGAGCAATGTGGGAAGTGCTGGGGCAGTTTGGGACAACAGGGCCAAAATGTCACTTTCACAGTCCCAAAGTGCCATTTTCACAGTAAAAAGGCCTGGTTCACTTTTGCTTAGCTTAGTCTGTAACTTGAAAACTATGTACCGTATGGCCCTATAAACTGTGTTGGGATGAAAGCTAGCCACTTTGAGCAATGTGGGAAGTGCTGGGGCAGTTTGGGACAACAGGGCCAAAATGTCACTTTCACAGTCCCAAAGTGCCATTTTCACAGTAAAAAGGCCTGGTTCACTTTTGCTTAGCTTAGTCTGTAACTTGAAAACTATGTACCGTATGGCCCTATAAACTGTGTTGGGATGAAAGCTAGCCACTTTGAGCAATGTGGGAAGTGCTGGGGCAGTTTGGGACAACAGGGCCAAAATGTCACTTTCACAGTCCCAAAGTGCCATTTTCACAGTAAAAAAAAAACAGATTCATTTTGCTTAGCTTAGTCTGTAACTTGAAAACTATGTACCGTATGGCCCTATAAACTGTGTTGGGATGAAAGCTAGCCACTTTGAGCAATGTGGGAAGTGCTGGGGCAGTTTGGGACAACAGGGCCAAAATGTCACTTTCACAGTCCCAAAGTGCCATTTTCACAGTAAAAAGGCCTGGTTCACTTTTGCTTAGCTTAGTCTGTAACTTGAAAACTATGTACCGTATGGCCCTATAAACTGTGTTGGGATGAAAGCTAGCCACTTTGAGCAATGTGGGAAGTGCTGGGGCAGTTTGGGACAACAGGGCCAAAATGTCACTTTCACAGTCCCAAAGTGCCATTTTCACAGTAAAAAAAAACAGATTCATTTTGCTTAGCTTAGTCTGTAACTTGAAAACTATGTACCGTATGGCCCTATAAACTGTGTTGGGATGAAAGCTAGCCACTTTGAGCAATGTGGGAAGTGCTGGGGCAGTTTGGGACAACAGGGCCAAAATGTCACTTTCACAGTCCCAAAGTGCCGTTTTCACAGTAAAAAAAAAAAGATTAATTTTGCTTAGCTTTGTCTGTAACTTGAAAACTATGTACCGTATGGCCCTATAAACTGTGTTGGGATGAAAGCTAGCCACTTTGAGCAATGTGGGAAGTGCTGGGGCAGTTTGGGACAACAGGGCCAAAATGTCACTTTCACAGTCCCAAAGTGCCATTTTCACAGTAAAAAGGCCTGGTTCACTTTTGCTTAGCTTAGTCTGTAACTTGAAAACTATGTACCGTATGGCCCTATAAACTGTGTTGGGATGAAAGCTAGCCACTTTGAGCAATGTGGGAAGTGCTGGGGCAGTTTGGGACAACAGGGCCAAAATGTCACTTTCACAGTCCCAAAGTGCCATTTTCACAGTAAAAAGGCCTGGTTCACTTTTGCTTAGCTTAGTCTGTAACTTGAAAACTATGTACCGTATGGCCCTATAAACTGTGTTGGGATGAAAGCTAGCCACTTTGAGCATTGTGGCAAGAGCTGGGGCAGTTTGGGACAACAGGGAACGAACAGGGCCAAAATGTCACTTTCACAGTCCCAAAGTGCCATTTTCACAGTAAAAAGGCCTGGTTCACTTTTGCTTAGCTTAGTCTGTAACTTGAAAACTATGTACCGTATGGCCCTATAAAACTGTGTTGGGATGAAAGCTAGCCACTTTGAGCAATGTGGGAAGTGCTGGGGCAGTTTGGGACAACAGGGCCAAAATGTCACTTTCACAGTCCCAAAGTGCCATTTTCACAGTAAAAAGGCCTGGTTCACTTTTGCTTAGCTTAGTCTGTAACTTGAAAACTATGTACCGTATGGCCCTATAAACTGTGTTGGGATGAAAGCTAGCCACTTTGAGCAATGTGGGAAGTGCTGGGGCAGTTTGGGACAACAGGGCCAAAATGTCACTTTCACAGTCCCAAAGTGCCATTTTCACAGTAAAAAGGCCTGGTTCACTTTTGCTTAGCTTAGTCTGTAACTTGAAAACTATGTACCGTATGGCCCTATAAACTGTGTTGGGATGAAAGCTAGCCACTTTGAGCAATGTGGGAAGTGCTGGGGCAGTTTGGGACAACAGGGCCAAAATGTCACTTTCACAGTCCCAAAGTGCCATTTTCACAGTAAAAAGGCCTGGTTCACTTTTGCTTAGCTTAGTCTGTAACTTGAAAACTATGTACCGTATGGCCTATAAACTGTGTTGGGATGAAAGCTAGC
The DNA here is from genome assembly GCF_963924005.1 of Protomyctophum bolini. Taxonomy (NCBI): domain Eukaryota; kingdom Metazoa; phylum Chordata; class Actinopteri; order Myctophiformes; family Myctophidae; genus Protomyctophum; species Protomyctophum bolini. The sequence continues at coordinate 21,992 of NW_027666156.1, forward strand.
CACTTTGAGCAATGTGGGAAGTGCTGGGGCAGTTTGGGACAACAGGGCCAAAATGTCACTTTCACAGTCCCAAAGTGCCATTTTCACAGTAAAAAGGCCTGGTTCACTTTTGCTTAGCTTAGTCTGTAACTTGAAAACTATGTACCGTATGGCCCTATAAACTGTGTTGGGATGAAAGCTAGCCACTTTGAGCAATGTGGGAAGTGCTGGGGCAGTTTGGGACAACAGGGCCAAAATGTCACTTTCACAGTCCCAAAGTGCCATTTTCACAGTAAAAAGGCCTGGTTCACTTTTGCTTAGCTTAGTCTGTAACTTGAAAACTATGTACCGTATGGCCCTATAAACTGTGTTGGGATGAAAGCTAGCCACTTTGAGCAGTGTGGGAAGTGCTGGGGCAGTTTGGGACAACAGGGCCAAAATGTCACTTTCACAGTCCCAAAGTGCCATTTTCACAGTAAAAAGGCCTGGTTCACTTTTGCTTAGCTTAGTCTGTAACTTGAAAACTATGTACCGTATGGCCCTATAAACTGTGTTGGGATGAAAGCTAGCCACTTTGAGCATTGTGGCAAGAGCTGGGGCAGTTTGGGACAACAGGGAACGAACAGGGCCAAAATGTCACTTTCACAGTCCCAAAGTGCCATTTTCACAGTAAAAAGGCCTGGTTCACTTTTGCTTAGCTTAGTCTGTAACTTGAAAACTATGTACCGTATGGCCCTATAAACTGTGTTGGGATGAAAGCTAGCCACTTTGAGCAATGTGGGAAGTGCTGGGGCAGTTTGGGACAACAGGGCCAAAATGTCACTTTCACAGTCCCAAAGTGCCATTTTCACAGTAAAAAGGCCTGGTTCACTTTTGCTTAGCTTAGTCTGTAACTTGAAAACTATGTACCGTATGGCCCTATAAACTGTGTTGGGATGAAAGCTAGCCACTTTGAGCAATGTGGGAAGTGCTGGGGCAGTTTGGGACAACAGGGCCAAAATGTCACTTTCACAGTCCCAAAGTGCCATTTTCACAGTAAAAAGGCCTGGTTCACTTTTGCTTAGCTTAGTCTGTAACTTGAAAACTATGTACCGTATGGCCCTATAAACTGTGTTGGGATGAAAGCTAGCCACTTTGAGCAATGTGGGAAGTGCTGGGGCAGTTTGGGACAACAGGGCCAAAATGTCACTTTCACAGTCCCAAAGTGCCGTTTTCACAGTAAAAAAAAAAAGATTCATTTTGCTTAGCTTAGTCTGTAACTTGAAAACTATGTACCGTATGGCCCTATAAACTGTGTTGGGATGAAAGCTAGCCACTTTGAGCAATGTGGGAAGTGCTGGGGCAGTTTGGGACAACAGGGCCAAAATGTCACTTTCACAGTCCCAAAGTGCCATTTTCACAGTAAAAAGGCCTGGTTCACTTTTGCTTAGCTTAGTCTGTATTTTGCTTAGCTTAGTCTGTAACTTGAAAACTATGTACCGTATGGCCCTATAAACTGTGTTGGGATGAAAAGCTAGCCACTTTGAGCAATGTGGGAAGTGCTGGGGCAGTTTGGGACAACAGGGCCAAAATGTCACTTTCACAGTCCCAAAGTGCCGTTTTCACAGTAAAAAAAAAAAGATTCATTTTGCTTAGCTTAGTCTGTAACTTGAAAACTATGTACCGTATGGCCCTATAAACTGTGTTGGGATGAAAGCTAGCCACTTTGAGCAATGTGGGAAGTGCTGGGGCAGTTTGGGACAACAGGGCCAAAATGTCACTTTCACAGTCCCAAAGTGCCATTTTCACAGTAAAAAGGCCTGGTTCACTTTTGCTTAGCTTAGTCTGTAACTTGAAAACTATGTACCGTATGGCCCTATAAACTGTGTTGGATGAAAGCTAGCCACTTTGAGCAATGTGGGAAGTGCTGGGGCAGTTTGGGACAACAGGGCCAAAATGTCACTTTCACAGTCCCAAAGTGCCATTTTCACAGTAAAAAGGCCTGGTTCACTTTTGCTTAGCTTAGTCTGTAACTTGAAAACTATGTACCGTATGGCCCTATAAACTGTGTTGGGATGAAAGCTAGCCACTTTGAGCAGTGTGGGAAGTGCTGGGCAGTTTGGGACAACAGGGCCAAAATGTCACTTTCACAGTCCCAAAGTGCCATTTTCACAGTAAAAAGGCCTGGTTCACTTTTGCTTAGCTTAGTCTGTAACTTGAAAACTATGTACCGTATGGCCCTATAAACTGTGTTGGGATGAAAGCTAGCCACTTTGAGCAGTGTGGGAAGTGCTGGGGCAGTTTGGGACAACAGGGCCAAAATGTCACTTTCACAGTCCCAAAGTGCCATTTTCACAGTAAAAAGGCCTGGTTCACTTTTGCTTAGCTTAGTCTGTAACTTGAAAACTATGTACCGTATGGCCCTATAAACTGTGTTGGGATGAAAGCTAGCCACTTTGAGCAATGTGGGAAGTGCTGGGGCAGTTTGGGACAACAGGGCCAAAATGTCACTTTCACAGTCCCAAAGTGCCATTTTCACAGTAAAAAGGCCTGGTTCACTTTTGCTTAGCTTAGTCTGTAACTTGAAAACTATGTACCGTATGGCCCTATAAACTGTGTTGGGATGAAAGCTAGCCACTTTGAGCAATGTGGGAAGTGCTGGGGCAGTTTGGGACAACAGGGCCAAAATGTCACTTTCACAGTCCCAAAGTGCCATTTTCACAGTAAAAAAAAAACAGATTAATTTTGCTTAGCTTAGTCTGTAACTTGAAAACTATGTACCGTATGGCCCTATAAACTGTGTTGGGATGAAAGCTAGCCACTTTGAGCAATGTGGGAAGTGCTGGGGCAGTTTGGGACAACAGGGCCAAAATGTCACTTTCACAGTCCCAAAGTGCCATTTTCACAGTAAAAAGGCCTGGTTCACTTTTGCTTAGCTTAGTCTGTAACTTGAAAACTATGTACCGTATGGCCCTATAAACTGTGTTGGGATGAAAGCTAGCCACTTTGAGCAATGTGGGAAGTGCTGGGGCAGTTTGGGACAACAGGGCCAAAATGTCACTTTCACAGTCCCAAAGTGCCATTTTCACAGTAAAAAGGCCTGGTTCACTTTTGCTTAGCTTAGTCTGTAACTTGAAAACTATGTACCGTATGGCCCTATAAACTGTGTTGGGATGAAAGCTAGCCACTTTGAGCAATGTGGGAAGTGCTGGGGCAGTTTGGGACAACAGGGCCAAAATGTCACTTTCACAGTCCCAAAGTGCCATTTTCACAGTAAAAAGGCCTGGTTCACTTTTGCTTAGCTTAGTCTGTAACTTGAAAACTATGTACCGTATGGCCCTATAAACTGTGTTGGGATGAAAGCTAGCCACTTTGAGCAATGTGGGAAGTGCTGGGGCAGTTTGGGACAACAGGGCCAAAATGTCACTTTCACAGTCCCAAAGTGCCATTTTCACAGTAAAAAGGCCTGGTTCACTTTTGCTTAGCTTAGTCTGTAACTTGAAAACTATGTACCGTATGGCCCTATAAACTGTGTTGGGATGAAAGCTAGCCACTTTGAGCAATGTGGGAAGTGCTGGGGCAGTTTGGGACAACAGGGCCAAAATGTCACTTTCACAGTCCCAAAGTGCCGTTTTCACAGTAAAAAAAAAAGATTCATTTTGCTTAGCTTAGTCTGTAACTTGAAAACTATGTACCGTATGGCCCTATAAACTGTGTTGGGATGAAAGCTAGCCACTTTGAGCAATGTGGGAAGTGCTGGGGCAGTTTGGGACAACAGGGCCAAAATGTCACTTTCACAGTCCCAAAGTGCCATTTTCACAGTAAAAAGGCCTGGTTCACTTTTGCTTAGCTTAGTCTGTAACTTGAAAACTATGTACCGTATGGCCCTATAAACTGTGTTGGGATGAAAGCTAGCCACTTTGAGCAATGTGGGAAGTGCTGGGGCAGTTTGGGACAACAGGGCCAAAATGTCACTTTCACAGTCCCAAAGTGCCATTTTCACAGTAAAAAGGCCTGGTTCACTTTTGCTTAGCTTAGTCTGTAACTTGAAAACTATGTACCGTATGGCCCTATAAACTGTGTTGGGATGAAAGCTAGCCACTTTGAGCAGTGTGGGAAGTGCTGGGGCAGTTTGGGACAACAGGGCCAAAATGTCACTTTCACAGTCCCAAAGTGCCATTTTCACAGTAAAAAGGCCTGGTTCACTTTTGCTTAGCTTAGTCTGTAACTTGAAAACTATGTACCGTATGGCCCTATAAACTGTGTTGGGATGAAAGCTAGCCACTTTGAGCATTGTGGCAAGAGCTGGGGCAGTTTGGGACAACAGGGAACGAACAGGGCCAAAATGTCACTTTCACAGTCCCAAAGTGCCATTTTCACAGTAAAAAGGCCTGGTTCACTTTTGCTTAGCTTAGTCTGTAACTTGAAAACTATGTACCGTATGGCCCTATAAACTGTGTTGGGATGAAAGCTAGCCACTTTGAGCAATGTGGGAAGTGCTGGGGCAGTTTGGGACAACAGGGCCAAAATGTCACTTTCACAGTCCCAAAGTGCCATTTTCACAGTAAAAAGGCCTGGTTCACTTTTGCTTAGCTTAGTCTGTAACTTGAAAACTATGTACCGTATGGCCCTATAAACTGTGTTGGGATGAAAGCTAGCCACTTTGAGCAATGTGGGAAGTGCTGGGGCAGTTTGGGACAACAGGGCCAAAATGTCACTTTCACAGTCCCAAAGTGCCATTTTCACAGTAAAAAGGCCTGGTTCACTTTTGCTTAGCTTAGTCTGTAACTTGAAAACTATGTACCGTATGGCCCTATAAACTGTGTTGGGATGAAAGCTAGCCACTTTGAGCAATGTGGGAAGTGCTGGGGCAGTTTGGGACAACAGGGCCAAAATGTCACTTTCACAGTCCCAAAGTGCCGTTTTCACAGTAAAAAAAAAAAGATTCATTTTGCTTAGCTTAGTCTGTAACTTGAAAACTATGTACCGTATGGCCCTATAAACTGTGTTGGGATGAAAGCTAGCCACTTTGAGCAATGTGGGAAGTGCTGGGGCAGTTTGGGACAACAGGGCCAAAATGTCACTTTCACAGTCCCAAAGTGCCATTTTCACAGTAAAAAGGCCTGGTTCACTTTTGCTTAGCTTAGTCTGTAACTTGAAAACTATGTACCGTATGGCCCTATAAACTGTGTTGGGATGAAAGCTAGCCACTTTGAGCAATGTGGGAAGTGCTGGGGCAGTTTGGGACAACAGGGCCAAAATGTCACTTTCACAGTCCCAAAGTGCCATTTTCACAGTAAAAAGGCCTGGTTCACTTTTGCTTAGCTTAGTCTGTAACTTGAAAACTATGTACCGTATGGCCCTATAAACTGTGTTGGGATGAAAGCTAGCCACTTTGAGCAGTGTGGGAAGTGCTGGGGCAGTTTGGGACAACAGGGCCAAAATGTCACTTTCACAGTCCCAAAGTGCCATTTTCACAGTAAAAAGGCCTGGTTCACTTTTGCTTAGCTTAGTCTGTAACTTGAAAACTATGTACCGTATGGCCCTATAAACTGTGTTGGGATGAAAGCTAGCCACTTTGAGCATTGTGGCAAGAGCTGGGGCAGTTTGGGACAACAGGGAACGAACAGGGCCAAAATGTCACTTTCACAGTCCCAAAGTGCCATTTTCACAGTAAAAAGGCCTGGTTCACTTTTGCTTAGCTTAGTCTGTAACTTGAAAACTATGTACCGTATGGCCCTATAAACTGTGTTGGGATGAAAGCTAGCCACTTTGAGCAATGTGGGAAGTGCTGGGGCAGTTTGGGACAACAGGGCCAAAATGTCACTTTCACAGTCCCAAAGTGCCATTTTCACAGTAAAAAGGCCTGGTTCACTTTTGCTTAGCTTAGTCTGTAACTTGAAAACTATGTACCGTATGGCCCTATAAACTGTGTTGGGATGAAAGCTAGCCATTTTGAGCAATGTGGGAAGTGCTGGGGCAGTTTGGGACAACAGGGCCAAAATGTCACTTTCACAGTCCCAAAGTGCCATTTTCACAGTAAAAAAAAAACAGATTCATTTTGCTTAGCTTAGTCTGTAACTTGAAAACTATGTACCGTATGGCCCTATAAACTGTGTTGGGATGAAAGCTAGCCACTTTGAGCAATGTGGGAAGTGCTGGGGCAGTTTGGGACAACAGGGCCAAAATGTCACTTTCACAGTCCCAAAGTGCCATTTTCACAGTAAAAAGGCCTGGTTCACTTTTGCTTAGCTTAGTCTGTAACTTGAAAACTATGTACCGTATGGCCCTATAAACTGTGTTGGGATGAAAGCTAGCCACTTTGAGCAATGTGGGAAGTGCTGGGGCAGTTTGGGACAACAGGGCCAAAATGTCACTTTCACAGTCCCAAAGTGCCATTTTCACAGTAAAAAGGCCTGGTTCACTTTTGCTTAGCTTAGTCTGTAACTTGAAAACTATGTACCGTATGGCCCTATAAACTGTGTTGGGATGAAAGCTAGCCACTTTGAGCAATGTGGGAAGTGCTGGGGCAGTTTGGGACAACAGGGCCAAAATGTCACTTTCACAGTCCCAAAGTGCCATTTTCACAGTAAAAAAAAAACAGATTCATTTTGCTTAGCTTAGTCTGTAACTTGAAAACTATGTACCGTATGGCCCTATAAACTGTGTTGGGATGAAAGCTAGCCACTTTGAGCAATGTGGGAAGTGCTGGGGCAGTTTGGGACAACAGGGCCAAAATGTCACTTTCACAGTCCCAAAGTGCCATTTTCACAGTAAAAAGGCCTGGTTCACTTTTGCTTAGCTTAGTCTGTAACTTGAAAACTATGTACCGTATGGCCCTATAAACTGTGTTGGGATGAAAGCTAGCCACTTTGAGCAATGTGGGAAGTGCTGGGGCAGTTTGGGACAACAGGGCCAAAATGTCACTTTCACAGTCCCAAAGTGCCATTTTCACAGTAAAAAGGCCTGGTTCACTTTTGCTTAGCTTAGTCTGTAACTTGAAAACTATGTACCGTATGGCCCTATAAACTGTGTTGGGATGAAAGCTAGCCACTTTGAGCAATGTGGGAAGTGCTGGGGCAGTTTGGGACAACAGGGCCAAAATGTCACTTTCACAGTCCCAAAGTGCCATTTTCACAGTAAAAAAAAAAACAGATTCATTTTGCTTAGCTTAGTCTGTAACTTGAAAACTATGTACCGTATGGCCCTCTAAACTGTGTTGGGATGAAAGCTAGCCACTTTGAGCAATGTGGGAAGTGCTGGGGCAGTTTGGGACAACAGGGCCAAAATGTCACTTTCACAGTCCCAAAGTGCCATTTTCACAGTAAAAAGGCCTGGTTCACTTTTGCTTAGCTTAGTCTGTAACTTGAAAACTATGTACCGTATGGCCCTATAAACTGTGTTGGGATGAAAGCTAGCCACTTTGAGCAATGTGGGAAGTGCTGGGGCAGTTTGGGACAACAGGGCCAAAATGTCACTTTCACAGTCCCAAAGTGCCATTTTCACAGTAAAAAAAACCAGATTCATTTTGCTTAGCTTAGTCTGTAACTTGAAAACTATGTACCGTATGGCCCTATAAACTGTGTTGGGATGAAAGCTAGCCACTTTGAGCAATGTGGGAAGTGCTGGGGCAGTTTGGGACAACAGGGCCAAAATGTCACTTTCACAGTCCCAAAGTGCCGTTTTCACAGTAAAAAAAAAAAGATTCATTTTGCTTAGCTTTGTCTGTAACTTGAAAACTATGTACCGTATGGCCCTATAAACTGTGTTGGGATGAAAGCTAGCCACTTTGAGCAATGTGGGAAGTGCTGGGGCAGTTTGGGACAACAGGGCCAAAATGTCACTTTCACAGTCCCAAAGTGCCATTTTCACAGTAAAAAGGCCTGGTTCACTTTTGCTTAGCTTAGTCTGTAACTTGAAAACTATGTACCGTATGGCCCTATAAACTGTGTTGGGATGAAAGCTAGCCACTTTGAGCAATGTGGGAAGTGCTGGGGCAGTTTGGGACAACAGGGCCAAAATGTCACTTTCACAGTCCCAAAGTGCCATTTTCACAGTAAAAAGGCCTGGTTCACTTTTGCTTAGCTTAGTCTGTAACTTGAAAACTATGTACCGTATGGCCCTATAAACTGTGTTGGGATGAAAGCTAGCCACTTTGAGCATTGTGGCAAGAGCTGGGGCAGTTTGGGACAACAGGGAACGAACAGGGCCAAAATGTCACTTTCACAGTCCCAAAGTGCCATTTTCACAGTAAAAAGGCCTGGTTCACTTTTGCTTAGCTTAGTCTGTAACTTGAAAACTATGTACCGTATGGCCCTATAAACTGTGTTGGGATGAAAGCTAGCCACTTTGAGCAATGTGGGAAGTGCTGGGGCAGTTTGGGACAACAGGGCCAAAATGTCACTTTCACAGTCCCAAAGTGCCATTTTCACAGTAAAAAGGCCTGGTTCACTTTTGCTTAGCTTAGTCTGTAACTTGAAAACTATGTACCGTATGGCCCTATAAACTGTGTTGGGATGAAAGCTAGCCACTTTGAGCAATGTGGGAAGTGCTGGGGCAGTTTGGGACAACAGGGCCAAAATGTCACTTTCACAGTCCCAAAGTGCCATTTTCACAGTAAAAAGGCCTGGTTCACTTTTGCTTAGCTTAGTCTGTAACTTGAAAACTATGTACCGTATGGCCCTATAAACTGTGTTGGGATGAAAGCTAGCCACTTTGAGCAGTGTGGGAAGTGCTGGGGCAGTTTGGGACAACAGGGCCAAAATGTCACTTTCACAGTCCCAAAGTGCCATTTTCACAGTAAAAAGGCCTGGTTCACTTTTGCTTAGCTTAGTCTGTAACTTGAAAACTATGTACCGTATGGCCCTATAAACTGTGTTGGGATGAAAGCTAGCCACTTTGAGCATTGTGGCAAGAGCTGGGGCAGTTTGGGACAACAGGGAACGAACAGGGCCAAAATGTCACTTTCACAGTCCCAAAGTGCCATTTTCACAGTAAAAAGGCCTGGTTCACTTTTGCTTAGCTTAGTCTGTAACTTGAAAACTATGTACCGTATGGCCCTATAAACTGTGTTGGGATGAAAGCTAGCCACTTTGAGCAATGTGGGAAGTGCTGGGGCAGTTTGGGACAACAGGGCCAAAATGTCACTTTCACAGTCCCAAAGTGCCATTTTCACAGTAAAAAGGCCTGGTTCACTTTTGCTTAGCTTAGTCTGTAACTTGAAAACTATGTACCGTATGGCCCTATAAACTGTGTTGGGATGAAAGCTAGCCACTTTGAGCAATGTGGGAAGTGCTGGGGCAGTTTGGGACAACAGGGCCAAAATGTCACTTTCACAGTCCCAAAGTGCCATTTTCACAGTAAAAAGGCCTGGTTCACTTTTGCTTAGCTTAGTCTGTAACTTGAAAACTATGTACCGTATGGCCCTATAAACTGTGTTGGGATGAAAGCTAGCCACTTTGAGCAATGTGGGAAGTGCTGGGGCAGTTTGGGACAACAGGGCCAAAATGTCACTTTCACAGTCCCAAAGTGCCGTTTTCACAGTAAAAAAAAAAGATTCATTTTGCTTAGCTTAGTCTGTAACTTGAAAACTATGTACCGTATGGCCCTATAAACTGTGTTGGGATGAAAGCTAGCCACTTTGAGCAATGTGGGAAGTGCTGGGGCAGTTTGGGACAACAGGGCCAAAATGTCACTTTCACAGTCCCAAAGTGCCATTTTCACAGTAAAAAGGCCTGGTTCACTTTTGCTTAGCTTAGTCTGTAACTTGAAAACTATGTACCGTATGGCCCTATAAACTGTGTTGGGATGAAAGCTAGCCACTTTGAGCAATGTGGGAAGTGCTGGGGCAGTTTGGGACAACAGGGCCAAAATGTCACTTTCACAGTCCCAAAGTGCCATTTTCACAGTAAAAAGGCCTGGTTCACTTTTGCTTAGCTTAGTCTGTAACTTGAAAACTATGTACCGTATGGCCCTATAAACTGTGTTGGGATGAAAGCTAGCCACTTTGAGCAGTGTGGGAAGTGCTGGGGCAGTTTGGGACAACAGGGCCAAAATGTCACTTTCACAGTCCCAAAGTGCCATTTTCACAGTAAAAAGGCCTGGTTCACTTTTGCTTAGCTTAGTCTGTAACTTGAAAACTATGTACCGTATGGCCCTATAAACTGTGTTGGGATGAAAGCTAGCCACTTTGAGCATTGTGGCAAGAGCTGGGGCAGTTTGGGACAACAGGGAACGAACAGGGCCAAAATGTCACTTTCACAGTCCCAAAGTGCCATTTTCACAGTAAAAAGGCCTGGTTCACTTTTGCTTAGCTTAGTCTGTAACTTGAAAACTATGTACCGTATGGCCCTATAAACTGTGTTGGGATGAAAGCTAGCCACTTTGAGCAATGTGGGAAGTGCTGGGGCAGTTTGGGACAACAGGGCCAAAATGTCACTTTCACAGTCCCAAAGTGCCATTTTCACAGTAAAAAGGCCTGGTTCACTTTTGCTTAGCTTAGTCTGTAACTTGAAAACTATGTACCGTATGGCCCTATAAACTGTGTTGGGATGAAAGCTAGCCACTTTGAGCAATGTGGGAAGTGCTGGGGCAGTTTGGGACAACAGGGCCAAAATGTCACTTTCACAGTCCCAAAGTGCCATTTTCACAGTAAAAAGGCCTGGTTCACTTTTGCTTAGCTTAGTCTGTAACTTGAAAACTATGTACCGTATGGCCCTATAAACTGTGTTGGGATGAAAGCTAGCCACTTTGACCAATGTGGGAAGTGCTGGGGCAGTTTGGGACAACAGGGCCAAAATGTCACTTTCACAGTCCCAAAGTGCCGTTTTCACAGTAAAAAAAAAAAGATTCATTTTGCTTAGCTTAGTCTGTAACTTGAAAACTATGTACCGTATGGCCCTATAAACTGTGTTGGGATGAAAGCTAGCCACTTTGAGCAATGTGGGAAGTGCTGGGGCAGTTTGGGACAACAGGGCCAAAATGTCACTTTCACAGTCCCAAAGTGCCATTTTCACAGTAAAAAGGCCTGGTTCACTTTTGCTTAGCTTAGTCTGTAACTTGAAAACTATGTACCGTATGGCCCTATAAACTGTGTTGGGATGAAAGCTAGCCACTTTGAGCAATGTGGGAAGTGCTGGGGCAGTTTGGGACAACAGGGCCAAAATGTCACTTTCACAGTCCCAAAGTGCCATTTTCACAGTAAAAAGGCCTGGTTCACTTTTGCTTAGCTTAGTCTGTAACTTGAAAACTATGTACCGTATGGCCCTATAAACTGTGTTGGGATGAAAGCTAGCCACTTTGAGCAATGTGGGAAGTGCTGGGGCAGTTTGGGACAACAGGGCCAAAATGTCACTTTCACAGTCCCAAAGTGCCATTTTCACAGTAAAAAAAAAACAGATTCATTTTGCTTAGCTTAGTCTGTAACTTGAAAACTATGTACCGTATGGCCCTATAAACTGTGTTGGGATGAAAGCTAGCCACTTTGAGCAATGTGGGAAGTGCTGGGGCAGTTTGGGACAACAGGGCCAAAATGTCACTTTCACAGTCCCAAAGTGCCATTTTCACAGTAAAAAGGCCTGGTTCACTTTTGCTTAGCTTAGTCTGTAACTTGAAAACTATGTACCGTATGGCCCTATAAACTGTGTTGGGATGAAAGCTAGCCACTTTGAGCAGTGTGGGAAGTGCTGGGGCAGTTTGGGACAACAGGGCCAAAATGTCACTTTCACAGTCCCAAAGTGCCATTTTCACAGTAAAAAGGCCTGGTTCACTTTTGCTTAGCTTAGTCTGTAACTTGAAAACTATGTACCGTATGGCCCTATAAACTGTGTTGGGATGAAAGCTAGCCACTTTGAGCATTGTGGCAAGAGCTGGGGCAGTTTGGGACAACAGGGAACGAACAGGGCCAAAATGTCACTTTCACAGTCCCAAAGTGCCATTTTCACAGTAAAAAGGCCTGGTTCACTTTTGCTTAGCTTAGTCTGTAACTTGAAAACTATGTACCGTATGGCCCTATAAACTGTGTTGGGATGAAAGCTAGCCACTTTGAGCAATGTGGGAAGTGCTGGGGCAGTTTGGGACAACAGGGCCAAAATGTCACTTTCACAGTCCCAAAGTGCCGTTTTCACAGTAAAAAAAAAAAGATTCATTTTGCTTAGCTTAGTCTGTAACTTGAAAACTATGTACCGTATGGCCCTATAAACTGTGTTGGGATGAAAGCTAGCCACTTTGAGCAATGTGGGAAGTGCTGGGGCAGTTTGGGACAACAGGGCCAAAATGTCACTTTCACAGTCCCAAAGTGCCATTTTCACAGTAAAAAGGCCTGGTTCACTTTTGCTTAGCTTAGTCTGTAACTTGAAAACTATGTACCGTATGGCCCTATAAACTGTGTTGGGATGAAAGCTAGCCACTTTGAGCAATGTGGGAAGTGCTGGGGCAGTTTGGGACAACAGGGCCAAAATGTCACTTTCACAGTCCCAAAGTGCCGTTTTCACAGTAAAAAAAAAAAGATTCATTTTGCTTAGCTTAGTCTGTAACTTGAAAACTATGTACCGTATGGCCCTATAAACTGTGTTGGGATGAAAGCTAGCCACTTTGAGCAATGTGGGAAGTGCTGGGGCAGTTTGGGACAACAGGGCCAAAATGTCACTTTCACAGTCCCAAAGTGCCATTTTCACAGTAAAAAGGCCTGGTTCACTTTTGCTTAGCTTAGTCTGTAACTTGAAAACTATGTACCGTATGGCCCTATAAACTGTGTTGGGATGAAAGCTAGCCACTTTGAGCAATGTGGGAAGTGCTGGGGCAGTTTGGGACAACAGGGCCAAAATGTCACTTTCACAGTCCCAAAGTGCCATTTTCACAGTAAAAAGGCCTGGTTCACTTTTGCTTAGCTTAGTCTGTAACTTGAAAACTATGTACCGTATGGCCCTATAAACTGTGTTGGGATGAAAGCTAGCCACTTTGAGCAGTGTGGGAAGTGCTGGGGCAGTTTGGGACAACAGGGCCAAAATGTCACTTTCACAGTCCCAAAGTGCCATTTTCACAGTAAAAAGGCCTGGTTCACTTTTGCTTAGCTTAGTCTGTAACTTGAAAACTATGTACCGTATGGCCCTATAAACTGTGTTGGGATGAAAGCTAGCCACTTTGAGCATTGTGGCAAGAGCTGGGGCAGTTTGGGACAACAGGGAACGAACAGGGCCAAAATGTCACTTTCACAGTCCCAAAGTGCCATTTTCACAGTAAAAAGGCCTGGTTCACTTTTGCTTAGCTTAGTCTGTAACTTGAAAACTATGTACCGTATGGCCCTATAAACTGTGTTGGGATGAAAGCTAGCCACTTTGAGCAATGTGGGAAGTGCTGGGGCAGTTTGGGACAACAGGGCCAAAATGTCACTTTCACAGTCCCAAAGTGCCATTTTCACAGTAAAAAGGCCTGGTTCACTTTTGCTTAGCTTAGTCTGTAACTTGAAAACTATGTACCGTATGGCCCTATAAACTGTGTTGGGATGAAAGCTAGCCATTTTGAGCAATGTGGGAAGTGCTGGGGCAGTTTGGGACAACAGGGCCAAAATGTCACTTTCACAGTCCCAAAGTGCCATTTTCACAGTAAAAAAAAAACAGATTCATTTTGCTTAGCTTAGTCTGTAACTTGAAAACTATGTACCGTATGGCCCTATAAACTGTGTTGGGATGAAAGCTAGCCACTTTGAGCAATGTGGGAAGTGCTGGGGCAGTTTGGGACAACAGGGCCAAAATGTCACTTTCACAGTCCCAAAGTGCCATTTTCACAGTAAAAAGGCCTGGTTCACTTTTGCTTAGCTTAGTCTGTAACTTGAAAACTATGTACCGTATGGCCCTATAAACTGTGTTGGGATGAAAGCTAGCCACTTTGAGCAATGTGGGAAGTGCTGGGGCAGTTTGGGACAACAGGGCCAAAATGTCACTTTCACAGTCCCAAAGTGCCATTTTCACAGTAAAAAGGCCTGGTTCACTTTTGCTTAGCTTAGTCTGTAACTTGAAAACTATGTACCGTATGGCCCTATAAACTGTGTTGGGATGAAAGCTAGCCACTTTGAGCAATGTGGGAAGTGCTGGGGCAGTTTGGGACAACAGGGCCAAAATGTCACTTTCACAGTCCCAAAGTGCCATTTTCACAGTAAAAAAAAAACAGATTCATTTTGCTTAGCTTAGTCTGTAACTTGAAAACTATGTACCGTATGGCCCTATAAACTGTGTTGGGATGAAAGCTAGCCACTTTGAGCAATGTGGGAAGTGCTGGGGCAGTTTGGGACAACAGGGCCAAAATGTCACTTTCACAGTCCCAAAGTGCCATTTTCACAGTAAAAAGGCCTGGTTCACTTTTGCTTAGCTTAGTCTGTAACTTGAAAACTATGTACCGTATGGCCCTATAAACTGTGTTGGGATGAAAGCTAGCCACTTTGAGCAATGTGGGAAGTGCTGGGGCAGTTTGGGACAACAGGGCCAAAATGTCACTTTCACAGTCCCAAAGTGCCATTTTCACAGTAAAAAGGCCTGGTTCACTTTTGCTTAGCTTAGTCTGTAACTTGAAAACTATGTACCGTATGGCCCTATAAACTGTGTTGGGATGAAAGCTAGCCACTTTGAGCATTGTGGGAAGTGCTGGGGCAGTTTGGGACAACAGGGCCAAAATGTCACTTTCACAGTCCCAAAGTGCCATTTTCACAGTAAAAAAAAAACAGATTCATTTTGCTTAGCTTAGTCTGTAACTTGAAAACTATGTACCGTATGGCCCTATAAACTGTGTTGGGATGAAAGCTATCCACTTTGAGCAATGTGGGAAGTGCTGGGGCAGTTTGGGACAACAGGGCCAAAATGTCACTTTCACAGTCCCAAAGTGCCATTTTCACAGTAAAAAGGCCTGGTTCACTTTTGCTTAGCTTAGTCTGTAACTTGAAAACTATGTACCGTATGGCCCTATAAACTGTGTTGGGATGAAAGCTAGCCACTTTGAGCAATGTGGGAAGTGCTGGGGCAGTTTGGGACAACAGGGCCAAAATGTCACTTTCACAGTCCCAAAGTGCCATTTTCACAGTAAAAAAAAACAGATTCATTTTGCTTAGCTTAGTCTGTAACTTGAAAACTATGTACCGTATGGCCCTATAAACTGTGTTGGGATGAAAGCTAGCCACTTTGAGCAATGTGGGAAGTGCTGGGGCAGTTTGGGACAACAGGGCCAAAATGTCACTTTCACAGTCCCAAAGTGCCGTTTTCACAGTAAAAAAAAAAAGATTCATTTTGCTTAGCTTTGTCTGTAACTTGAAAACTATGTACCGTATGGCCCTATAAACTGTGTTGGGATGAAAGCTAGCCACTTTGAGCAATGTGGGAAGTGCTGGGGCAGTTTGGGACAACAGGGCCAAAATGTCACTTTCACAGTCCCAAAGTGCCATTTTCACAGTAAAAAGGCCTGGTTCACTTTTGCTTAGCTTAGTCTGTAACTTGAAAACTATGTACCGTATGGCCCTATAAACTGTGTTGGGATGAAAGCTAGCCACTTTGAGCAATGTGGGAAGTGCTGGGGCAGTTTGGGACAACAGGGCCAAAATGTCACTTTCACAGTCCCAAAGTGCCATTTTCACAGTAAAAAGGCCTGGTTCACTTTTGCTTAGCTTAGTCTGTAACTTGAAAACTATGTACCGTATGGCCCTATAAACTGTGTTGGGATGAAAGCTAGCCACTTTGAGCATTGTGGCAAGAGCTGGGGCAGTTTGGGACAACAGGGAACGAACAGGGCCAAAATGTCACTTTCACAGTCCCAAAGTGCCATTTTCACAGTAAAAATGCCTGGTTCACTTTTGCTTAGCTTAGTCTGTAACTTGAAAACTATGTACCGTATGGCCCTATAAACTGTGTTGGGATGAAAGCTAGCCACTTTGAGCAATGTGGGAAGTGCTGGGGCAGTTTGGGACAACAGGGCCAAAATGTCACTTTCACAGTCCCAAAGTGCCATTTTCACAGTAAAAAGGCCTGGTTCACTTTTGCTTAGCTTAGTCTGTAACTTGAAAACTATGTACCGTATGGCCCTATAAACTGTGTTGGGATGAAAGCTAGCCACTTTGAGCAATGTGGGAAGTGCTGGGGCAGTTTGGGACAACAGGGCCAAAATGTCACTTTCACAGTCCCAAAGTGCCATTTTCACAGTAAAAAGGCCTGGTTCACTTTTGCTTAGCTTAGTCTGTAACTTGAAAACTATGTACCGTATGGCCCTATAAACTGTGTTGGGATGAAAGCTAGCCACTTTGAGCAGTGTGGGAAGTGCTGGGGCAGTTTGGGACAACAGGGCCAAAATGTCACTTTCACAGTCCCAAAGTGCCATTTTCACAGTAAAAAGGCCTGGTTCACTTTTGCTTAGCTTAGTCTGTAACTTGAAAACTATGTACCGTATGGCCCTATAAACTGTGTTGGGATGAAAGCTAGCCACTTTGAGCATTGTGGCAAGAGCTGGGGCAGTTTGGGACAACAGGGAACGAACAGGGCCAAAATGTCACTTTCACAGTCCCAAAGTGCCATTTTCACAGTAAAAAGGCCTGGTTCACTTTTGCTTAGCTTAGTCTGTAACTTGAAAACTATGTACCGTATGGCCCTATAAACTGTGTTGGGATGAAAGCTAGCCACTTTGAGCAATGTGGGAAGTGCTGGGGCAGTTTGGGACAACAGGGCCAAAATGTCACTTTCACAGTCCCAAAGTGCCATTTTCACAGTAAAAAGGCCTGGTTCACTTTTGCTTAGCTTAGTCTGTAACTTGAAAACTATGTACCGTATGGCCCTATAAACTGTGTTGGGATGAAAGCTAGCCACTTTGAGCAATGTGGGAAGTGCTGGGGCAGTTTGGGACAACAGGGCCAAAATGTCACTTTCACAGTCCCAAAGTGCCATTTTCACAGTAAAAAGGCCTGGTTCACTTTTGCTTAGCTTAGTCTGTAACTTGAAAACTATGTACCGTATGGCCCTATAAACTGTGTTGGGATGAAAGCTAGCCACTTTGAGCAATGTGGGAAGTGCTGGGGCAGTTTGGGACAACAGGGCCAAAATGTCACTTTCACAGTCCCAAAGTGCCGTTTTCACAGTAAAAAAAAAAGATTCATTTTGCTTAGCTTAGTCTGTAACTTGAAAACTATGTACCGTATGGCCCTATAAACTGTGTTGGGATGAAAGCTAGCCACTTTGAGCAATGTGGGAAGTGCTGGGGCAGTTTGGGACAACAGGGCCAAAATGTCACTTTCACAGTCCCAAAGTGCCATTTTCACAGTAAAAAGGCCTGGTTCACTTTTGCTTAGCTTAGTCTGTAACTTGAAAACTATGTACCGTATGGCCCTATAAACTGTGTTGGGATGAAAGCTAGCCACTTTGAGCAATGTGGGAAGTGCTGGGGCAGTTTGGGACAACAGGGCCAAAATGTCACTTTCACAGTCCCAAAGTGCCATTTTCACAGTAAAAAGGCCTGGTTCACTTTTGCTTAGCTTAGTCTGTAACTTGAAAACTATGTACCGTATGGCCCTATAAACTGTGTTGGGATGAAAGCTAGCCACTTTGAGCAGTGTGGGAAGTGCTGGGGCAGTTTGGGACAACAGGGCCAAAATGTCACTTTCACAGTCCCAAAGTGCCATTTTCACAGTAAAAAGGCCTGGTTCACTTTTGCTTAGCTTAGTCTGTAACTTGAAAACTATGTACCGTATGGCCCTATAAACTGTGTTGGGATGAAAGCTAGCCACTTTGAGCATTGTGGCAAGAGCTGGGGCAGTTTGGGACAACAGGGAACGAACAGGGCCAAAATGTCACTTTCACAGTCCCAAAGTGCCATTTTCACAGTAAAAAGGCCTGGTTCACTTTTGCTTAGCTTAGTCTGTAACTTGAAAACTATGTACCGTATGGCCCTATAAACTGTGTTGGGATGAAAGCTAGCCACTTTGAGCAATGTGGGAAGTGCTGGGGCAGTTTGGGACAACAGGGCCAAAATGTCACTTTCACAGTCCCAAAGTGCCATTTTCACAGTAAAAAGGCCTGGTTCACTTTTGCTTAGCTTAGTCTGTAACTTGAAAACTATGTACCGTATGGCCCTATAAACTGTGTTGGGATGAAAGCTAGCCACTTTGAGCAATGTGGGAAGTGCTGGGGCAGTTTGGGACAACAGGGCCAAAATGTCACTTTCACAGTCCCAAAGTGCCATTTTCACAGTAAAAAGGCCTGGTTCACTTTTGCTTAGCTTAGTCTGTAACTTGAAAACTATGTACCGTATGGCCCTATAAACTGTGTTGGGATGAAAGCTAGCCACTTTGAGCAATGTGGGAAGTGCTGGGGCAGTTTGGGACAACAGGGCCAAAATGTCACTTTCACAGTCCCAAAGTGCCGTTTTCACAGTAAAAAAAAACTGATTCATTTTGCTTAGCTTAGTCTGTAACTTGAAAACTATGTACCGTATGGCCCTATAAACTGTGTTGGGATGAAAGCTAGCCACTTTGAGCAATGTGGGAAGTGCTGGGGCAGTTTGGGACAACAGGGCCAAAATGTCACTTTCACAGTCCCAAAGTGCCATTTTCACAGTAAAAAGGCCTGGTTCACTTTTGCTTAGCTTAGTCTGTAACTTGAAAACTATGTACCGTATGGCCCTATAAACTGTGTTGGGATGAAAGCTAGCCACTTTGAGCAATGTGGGAAGTGCTGGGGCAGTTTGGGACAACAGGGCCAAAATGTCACTTTCACAGTCCCAAAGTGCCATTTTCACAGTAAAAAAAAACAGATTCATTTTGCTTAGCTTAGTCTGTAACTTGAAAACTATGTACCGTATGGCCCTATAAACTGTGTTGGGATGAAAGCTAGCCACTTTGAGCAATGTGGGAAGTGCTGGGGCAGTTTGGGACAACAGGGCCAAAATGTCACTTTCACAGTCCCAAAGTGCCATTTTCACAGTAAAAAGGCCTGGTTCACTTTTGCTTAGCTTAGTCTGTAACTTGAAAACTATGTACCGTATGGCCCTATAAACTGTGTTGGGATGAAAGCTAGCCACTTTGAGCAATGTGGGAAGTGCTGGGGCAGTTTGGGACAACAGGGCCAAAATGTCACTTTCACAGTCCCAAAGTGCCATTTTCACAGTAAAAAAAAACAGATTCATTTTGCTTAGCTTAGTCTGTAACTTGAAAACTATGTACCCGTATGGCCCTATAAACTGTGTTGGGATGAAAGCTAGCCACTTTGAGCAATGTGGGAAGTGCTGGGGCAGTTTGGGACAACAGGGCCAAAATGTCACTTTCACAGTCCCAAAGTGCCGTTTTCACAGTAAAAAAAAAAAGATTAATTTTGCTTAGCTTTGTCTGTAACTTGAAAACTATGTACCGTATGGCCCTATAAACTGTGTTGGGATGAAAGCTAGCCACTTTGAGCAATGTGGGAAGTGCTGGGGCAGTTTGGGACAACAGGGCCAAAATGTCACTTTCACAGTCCCAAAGTGCCATTTTCACAGTAAAAAGGCCTGGTTCACTTTTGCTTAGCTTAGTCTGTAACTTGAAAACTATGTACCGTATGGCCCTATAAACTGTGTTGGGATGAAAGCTAGCCACTTTGAGCAATGTGGGAAGTGCTGGGGCAGTTTGGGACAACAGGGCCAAAATGTCACTTTCACAGTCCCAAAGTGCCATTTTCACAGTAAAAAGGCCTGGTTCACTTTTGCTTAGCTTAGTCTGTAACTTGAAAACTATGTACCGTATGGCCCTATAAACTGTGTTGGGATGAAAGCTAGCCACTTTGAGCATTGTGGCAAGAGCTGGGGCAGTTTGGGACAACAGGGAACGAACAGGGCCAAAATGTCACTTTCACAGTCCCAAAGTGCCATTTTCACAGTAAAAAGGCCTGGTTCACTTTTGCTTAGCTTAGTCTGTAACTTGAAAACTATGTACCGTATGGCCCTATAAACTGTGTTGGGATGAAAGCTAGCCACTTTGAGCAATGTGGGAAGTGCTGGGGCAGTTTGGGACAACAGGGCCAAAATGTCACTTTCACAGTCCCAAAGTGCCATTTTCACAGTAAAAAGGCCTGGTTCACTTTTGCTTAGCTTAGTCTGTAACTTGAAAACTATGTACCGTATGGCCCTATAAACTGTGTTGGGATGAAAGCTAGCCACTTTGAGCAATGTGGGAAGTGCTGGGGCAGTTTGGGACAACAGGGCCAAAATGTCACTTTCACAGTCCCAAAGTGCCATTTTCACAGTAAAAAAAAAAACAGATTCATTTTGCTTAGCTTAGTCTGTAACTTGAAAACTATGTACCGTATGGCCCTATAAACTGTGTTGGGATGAAAGCTAGCCACTTTGAGCAATGTGGGAAGTGCTGGGGCAGTTTGGGACAACAGGGCCAAAATGTCACTTTCACAGTCCCAAAGTGCCATTTTCACAGTAAAAAGGCCTGGTTCACTTTTGCTTAGCTTAGTCTGTAACTTGAAAACTATGTACCGTATGGCCCTATAAACTGTGTTGGGATGAAAGCTAGCCACTTTGAGCAATGTGGAAGTGCTGGGGCAGTTTGGGACAACAGGGCCAAAATGTCACTTTCACAGTCCCAAAGTGCCATTTTCACAGTAAAAAAAAACAGATTCATTTTGCTTAGCTTAGTCTGTAACTTGAAAACTATGTACCGTATGGCCCTATAAACTGTGTTGGGATGAAAGCTAGCCACTTTGAGCAATGTGGAAGTGCTGGGCAGTTTGGGACAACAGGGCCAAAATGTCACTTTCACAGTCCCAAAGTGCCGTTTTCACAGTAAAAAAAAAAAGATTCATTTTGCTTAGCTTTGTCTGTAACTTGAAAACTATGTACCGTATGGCCCTATAAACTGTGTTGGGATGAAAGCTAGCCACTTTGAGCAATGTGGGAAGTGCTGGGGCAGTTTGGGACAACAGGGCCAAAATGTCACTTTCACAGTCCCAAAGTGCCATTTTCACAGTAAAAAGGCCTGGTTCACTTTTGCTTAGCTTAGTCTGTAACTTGAAAACTATGTACCGTATGGCCCTATAAACTGTGTTGGGATGAAAGCTAGCCACTTTGAGCAATGTGGGAAGTGCTGGGGCAGTTTGGGACAACAGGGCCAAAATGTCACTTTCACAGTCCCAAAGTGCCATTTTCACAGTAAAAAGGCCTGGTTCACTTTTGCTTAGCTTAGTCTGTAACTTGAAAACTATGTACCGTATGGCCCTATAAACTGTGTTGGGATGAAAGCTAGCCACTTTGAGCATTGTGGCAAGAGCTGGGGCAGTTTGGGACAACAGGGAACGAACAGGGCCAAAATGTCACTTTCACAGTCCCAAAGTGCCATTTTCACAGTAAAAAGGCCTGGTTCACTTTTGCTTAGCTTAGTCTGTAACTTGAAAACTATGTACCGTATGGCCCTATAAACTGTGTTGGGATGAAAGCTAGCCACTTTGAGCAATGTGGGAAGTGCTGGGGCAGTTTGGGACAACAGGGCCAAAATGTCACTTTCACAGTCCCAAAGTGCCATTTTCACAGTAAAAAGGCCTGGTTCACTTTTGCTTAGCTTAGTCTGTAACTTGAAAACTATGTACCGTATGGCCCTATAAACTGTGTTGGGATGAAAGCTAGCCACTTTGAGCAATGTGGGAAGTGCTGGGGCAGTTTGGGACAACAGGGCCAAAATGTCACTTTCACAGTCCCAAAGTGCCATTTTCACAGTAAAAAGGCCTGGTTCACTTTTGCTTAGCTTAGTCTGTAACTTGAAAACTATGTACCGTATGGCCCTATAAACTGTGTTGGGATGAAAGCTAGCCACTTTGAGCAGTGTGGGAAGTGCTGGGGCAGTTTGGGACAACAGGGCCAAAATGTCACTTTCACAGTCCCAAAGTGCCATTTTCACAGTAAAAAGGCCTGGTTCACTTTTGCTTAGCTTAGTCTGTAACTTGAAAACTATGTACCGTATGGCCCTATAAACTGTGTTGGGATGAAAGCTAGCCACTTTGAGCATTGTGGCAAGAGCTGGGGCAGTTTGGGACAACAGGGAACGAACAGGGCCAAAATGTCACTTTCACAGTCCCAAAGTGCCATTTTCACAGTAAAAAGGCCTGGTTCACTTTTGCTTAGCTTAGTCTGTAACTTGAAAACTATGTACCGTATGGCCCTATAAACTGTGTTGGGATGAAAGCTAGCCACTTTGAGCAATGTGGGAAGTGCTGGGGCAGTTTGGGACAACAGGGCCAAAATGTCACTTTCACAGTCCCAAAGTGCCATTTTCACAGTAAAAAGGCCTGGTTCACTTTTGCTTAGCTTAGTCTGTAACTTGAAAACTATGTACCGTATGGCCCTATAAACTGTGTTGGGATGAAAGCTAGCCACTTTGAGCAATGTGGGAAGTGCTGGGGCAGTTTGGGACAACAGGGCCAAAATGTCACTTTCACAGTCCCAAAGTGCCATTTTCACAGTAAAAAGGCCTGGTTCACTTTTGCTTAGCTTAGTCTGTAACTTGAAAACTATGTACCGTATGGCCCTATAAACTGTGTTGGGATGAAAGCTAGCCACTTTGAGCAATGTGGGAAGTGCTGGGGCAGTTTGGGACAACAGGGCCAAAATGTCACTTTCACAGTCCCAAAGTGCCGTTTTCACAGTAAAAAAAAAAAGATTCATTTTGCTTAGCTTAGTCTGTAACTTGAAAACTATGTACCGTATGGCCCTATAAACTGTGTTGGGATGAAAGCTAGCCACTTTGAGCAATGTGGGAAGTGCTGGGGCAGTTTGGGACAACAGGGCCAAAATGTCACTTTCACAGTCCCAAAGTGCCATTTTCACAGTAAAAAGGCCTGGTTCACTTTTGCTTAGCTTAGTCTGTAACTTGAAAACTATGTACCGTATGGCCCTATAAACTGTGTTGGGATGAAAGCTAGCCACTTTGAGCAATGTGGGAAGTGCTGGGGCAGTTTGGGACAACAGGGCCAAAATGTCACTTTCACAGTCCCAAAGTGCCATTTTCACAGTAAAAAGGCCTGGTTCACTTTTGCTTAGCTTAGTCTGTAACTTGAAAACTATGTACCGTATGGCCCTATAAACTGTGTTGGGATGAAAGCTAGCCACTTTGAGCAATGTGGGAAGTGCTGGGGCAGTTTGGGACAACAGGGCCAAAATGTCACTTTCACAGTCCCAAAGTGCCGTTTTCACAGTAAAAAAAAAAAGATTAATTTTGCTTAGCTTAGTCTGTAACTTGAAAACTATGTACCGTATGGCCCTATAAACTGTGTTGGGATGAAAGCTAGCCACTTTGAGCAATGTGGGAAGTGCTGGGGCAGTTTGGGACAACAGGGCCAAAATGTCACTTTCACAGTCCCAAAGTGCCATTTTCACAGTAAAAAGGCCTGGTTCACTTTTGCTTAGCTTAGTCTGTAACTTGAAAACTATGTACCGTATGGCCCTATAAACTGTGTTGGGATGAAAGCTAGCCACTTTGAGCAATGTGGGAAGTGCTGGGGCAGTTTGGGACAACAGGGCCAAAATGTCACTTTCACAGTCCCAAAGTGCCATTTTCACAGTAAAAAGGCCTGGTTCACTTTTGCTTAGCTTAGTCTGTAACTTGAAAACTATGTACCGTATGGCCCTATAAACTGTGTTGGGATGAAAGCTAGCCACTTTGAGCATTGTGGCAAGAGCTGGGGCAGTTTGGGACAACAGGGAACGAACAGGGCCAAAATGTCACTTTCACAGTCCCAAAGTGCCATTTTCACAGTAAAAAGGCCTGGTTCACTTTTGCTTAGCTTAGTCTGTAACTTGAAAACTATGTACCGTATGGCCCTATAAACTGTGTTGGGATGAAAGCTAGCCACTTTGAGCAATGTGGGAAGTGCTGGGGCAGTTTGGGACAACAGGGCCAAAATGTCACTTTCACAGTCCCAAAGTGCCATTTTCACAGTAAAAAGGCCTGGTTCACTTTTGCTTAGCTTAGTCTGTAACTTGAAAACTATGTACCGTATGGCCCTATAAACTGTGTTGGGATGAAAGCTAGCCACTTTGAGCAATGTGGGAAGTGCTGGGGCAGTTTGGGACAACAGGGCCAAAATGTCACTTTCACAGTCCCAAAGTGCCATTTTCACAGTAAAAAGGCCTGGTTCACTTTTGCTTAGCTTAGTCTGTAACTTGAAAACTATGTACCGTATGGCCCTATAAACTGTGTTGGGATGAAAGCTAGCCACTTTGAGCAATGTGGGAAGTGCTGGGGCAGTTTGGGACAACAGGGCCAAAATGTTACTTTCACAGTCCCAAAGTGCCATTTTCACAGTAAAAAGGCCTGGTTCACTTTTGCTTAGCTTAGTCTGTAACTTGAAAACTATGTACCGTATGGCCCTATAAACTGTGTTGGGATGAAAGCTAGCCACTTTGAGCATTGTGGCAAGAGCTGGGGCAGTTTGGGACAACAGGGAACGAACAGGGCCAAAATGTCACTTTCACAGTCCCAAAGTGCCATTTTCACAGTAAAAAGGCCTGGTTCACTTTTGCTTAGCTTAGTCTGTAACTTGAAAACTATGTACCGTATGGCCCTATAAACTGTGTTGGGATGAAAGCTAGCCACTTTGAGCAATGTGGGAAGTGCTGGGGCAGTTTGGGACAACAGGGCCAAAATGTCACTTTCACAGTCCCAAAGTGCCATTTTCACAGTAAAAAGGCCTGGTTCACTTTTGCTTAGCTTAGTCTGTAACTTGAAAACTATGTACCGTATGGCCCTATAAACTGTGTTGGGATGAAAGCTAGCCACTTTGAGCAATGTGGGAAGTGCTGGGGCAGTTTGGGACAACAGGGCCAAAATGTCACTTTCACAGTCCCAAAGTGCCATTTTCACAGTAAAAAGGCCTGGTTCACTTTTGCTTAGCTTAGTCTGTAACTTGAAAACTATGTACCGTATGGCCCTATAAACTGTGTTGGGATGAAAGCTAGCCACTTTGAGCAATGTGGGAAGTGCTGGGGCAGTTTGGGACAACAGGGCCAAAATGTCACTTTCACAGTCCCAAAGTGCCATTTTCACAGTAAAAAGGCCTGGTTCACTTTTGCTTAGCTTAGTCTGTAACTTGAAAACTATGTACCGTATGGCCCTATAAACTGTGTTGGGATGAAAGCTAGCCACTTTGAGCAATGTGGGAAGTGCTGGGGCAGTTTGGGACAACAGGGCCAAAATGTCACTTTCACAGTCCCAAAGTGCCGTTTTCACAGTAAAAAAAAAAAGATTCATTTTGCTTAGCTTAGTCTGTAACTTGAAAACTATGTACCGTATGGCCCTATAAACTGTGTTGGGATGAAAGCTAGCCACTTTGAGCAATGTGGGAAGTGCTGGGGCAGTTTGGGACAACAGGGCCAAAATGTCACTTTCACAGTCCCAAAGTGCCATTTTCACAGTAAAAAGGCCTGGTTCACTTTTGCTTAGCTTAGTCTGTAACTTGAAAACTATGTACCGTATGGCCCTATAAGCTGTGTTGGGATGAAAGCTAGCCACTTTGAGCAATGTGGGAAGTGCTGGGGCAGTTTGGGACAACAGGGCCAAAATGTCACTTTCACAGTCCCAAAGTGCCATTTTCACAGTAAAAAGGCCTGGTTCACTTTTGCTTAGCTTAGTCTGTAACTTGAAAACTATGTACCGTATGGCCCTATAAACTGTGTTGGGATGAAAGCTAGCCACTTTGAGCAGTGTGGGAAGTGCTGGGGCAGTTTGGGACAACAGGGCCAAAATGTCACTTTCACAGTCCCAAAGTGCCATTTTCACAGTAAAAAGGCCTGGTTCAATTTTGCTTAGCTTAGTCTGTAACTTGAAAACTATGTACCGTATGGCCCTATAAACTGTGTTGGGATGAAAGCTAGCCACTTTGAGCATTGTGGCAAGAGCTGGGGCAGTTTGGGACAACAGGGAACGAACAGGGCCAAAATGTCACTTTCACAGTCCCAAAGTATCATTTTCACAGTAAAAAGGCCTGGTTCACTTTTGCTTAGCTTAGTCTGTAACTTGAAAACTATGTACCGTATGGCCCTATAAACTGTGTTGGGATGAAAGCTAGCCACTTTGAGCAATGTGGGAAGTGCTGGGGCAGTTTGGGACAACAGGGCCAAAATGTCACTTTCACAGTCCCAAAGTGCCATTTTCACAGTAAAAAGGCCTGGTTCACTTTTGCTTAGCTTAGTCTGTAACTTGAAAACTATGTACCGTATGGCCCTATAAACTGTGTTGGGATGAAAGCTAGCCACTTTGAGCAATGTGGGAAGTGCTGGGGCAGTTTGGGACAACAGGGCCAAAATGTCACTTTCACAGTCCCAAAGTGCCATTTTCACAGTAAAAAGGCCTGGTTCACTTTTGCTTAGCTTAGTCTGTAACTTGAAAACTATGTACCGTATGGCCCTATAAACTGTGTTGGGATGAAAGCTAGCCACTTTGAGCAATGTGGGAAGTGCTGGGGCAGTTTGGGACAACAGGGCCAAAATGTCACTTTCACAGTCCCAAAGTGCCGTTTTCACAGTAAAAAAAAAAAGATTCATTTTGCTTAGCTTAGTCTGTAACTTGAAAACTATGTACCGTATGGCCCTATAAACTGTGTTGGGATGAAAGCTAGCCACTTTGAGCAATGTGGGAAGTGCTGGGGCAGTTTGGGACAACAGGGCCAAAATGTCACTTTCACAGTCCCAAAGTGCCATTTTCACAGTAAAAAGGCCTGGTTCACTTTTGCTTAGCTTAGTCTGTAACTTGAAAACTATGTACCGTATGGCCCTATAAACTGTGTTGGGATGAAAGCTAGCCACTTTGAGCAATGTGGGAAGTGCTGGGGCAGTTTGGGACAACAGGGCCAAAATGTCACTTTCACAGTCCCAAAGTGCCATTTTCACAGTAAAAAGGCCTGGTTCACTTTTGCTTAGCTTAGTCTGTAACTTGAAAACTATGTACCGTATGGCCCTATAAACTGTGTTGGGATGAAAGCTAGCCACTTTGAGCAATGTGGGAAGTGCTGGGGCAGTTTGGGACAACAGGGCCAAAATGTCACTTTCACAGTCCCAAAGTGCCATTTTCACAGTAAAAAGGCCTGGTTCACTTTTGCTTAGCTTAGTCTGTAACTTGAAAACTATGTACCGTATGGCCCTATAAACTGTGTTGGGATGAAAGCTAGCCACTTTGAGCAGTGTGGGAAGTGCTGGGGCAGTTTGGGACAACAGGGCCAAAATGTCACTTTCACAGTCCCAAAGTGCCATTTTCACAGTAAAAAGGCCTGGTTCACTTTTGCTTAGCTTAGTCTGTAACTTGAAAACTATGTACCGTATGGCCCTATAAACTGTGTTGGGATGAAAGCTAGCCACTTTGAGCATTGTGGCAAGAGCTGGGGCAGTTTGGGACAACAGGGAACGAACAGGGCCAAAATGTCACTTTCACAGTCCCAAAGTATCATTTTCACAGTAAAAAGGCCTGGTTCACTTTTGCTTAGCTTAGTCTGTAACTTGAAAACTATGTACCGTATGGCCCTATAAACTGTGTTGGGATGAAAGCTAGCCACTTTGAGCAATGTGGGAAGTGCTGGGGCAGTTTGGGACAACAGGGCCAAAATGTCACTTTCACAGTCCCAAAGTGCCATTTTCACAGTAAAAAGGCCTGGTTCACTTTTGCTTAGCTTAGTCTGTAACTTGAAAACTATGTACCGTATGGCCCTATAAACTGTGTTGGGATGAAAGCTAGCCACTTTGAGCAATGTGGGAAGTGCTGGGGCAGTTTGGGACAACAGGGCCAAAATGTCACTTTCACAGTCCCAAAGTGCCATTTTCACAGTAAAAAGGCCTGGTTCACTTTTGCTTAGCTTAGTCTGTAACTTGAAAACTATGTACCGTATGGCCCTATAAACTGTGTTGGGATGAAAGCTAGCCACTTTGAGCAATGTGGGAAGTGCTGGGGCAGTTTGGGACAACAGGGCCAAAATGTCACTTTCACAGTCCCAAAGTGCCGTTTTCACAGTAAAAAAAAAAAGATTCATTTTGCTTAGCTTAGTCTGTAACTTGAAAACTATGTACCGTATGGCCCTATAAACTGTGTTGGGATGAAAGCTAGCCACTTTGAGCAATGTGGGAAGTGCTGGGGCAGTTTGGGACAACAGGGCCAAAATGTCACTTTCACAGTCCCAAAGTGCCATTTTCACAGTAAAAAGGCCTGGTTCACTTTTGCTTAGCTTAGTCTGTAACTTGAAAACTATGTACCGTATGGCCCTATAAACTGTGTTGGGATGAAAGCTAGCCACTTTGAGCAATGTGGGAAGTGCTGGGGCAGTTTGGGACAACAGGGCCAAAATGTCACTTTCACAGTCCCAAAGTGCCATTTTCACAGTAAAAAGGCCTGGTTCACTTTTGCTTAGCTTAGTCTGTAACTTGAAAACTATGTACCGTATGGCCCTATAAACTGTGTTGGGATGAAAGCTAGCCACTTTGAGCATTGTGGCAAGAGCTGGGGCAGTTTGGGACAACAGGGAACGAACAGGGCCAAAATGTCACTTTCACAGTCCCAAAGTGCCATTTTCACAGTAAAAAGGCCTGGTTCACTTTTGCTTAGCTTAGTCTGTAACTTGAAAACTATGTACCGTATGGCCCTATAAACTGTGTTGGGATGAAAGCTAGCCACTTTGAGCAATGTGGGAAGTGCTGGGGCAGTTTGGGACAACAGGGCCAAAATGTCACTTTCACAGTCCCAAAGTGCCATTTTCACAGTAAAAAGGCCTGGTTCACTTTTGCTTAGCTTAGTCTGTAACTTGAAAACTATGTACCGTATGGCCCTATAAACTGTGTTGGGATGAAAGCTAGCCACTTTGAGCAATGTGGGAAGTGCTGGGGCAGTTTGGGACAACAGGGCCAAAATGTCACTTTCACAGTCCCAAAGTGCCATTTTCACAGTAAAAAGGCCTGGTTCACTTTTGCTTAGCTTAGTCTGTAACTTGAAAACTATGTACCGTATGGCCCTATAAACTGTGTTGGGATGAAAGCTAGCCACTTTGAGCAATGTGGGAAGTGCTGGGGCAGTTTGGGACAACAGGGCCAAAATGTCACTTTCACAGTCCCAAAGTGCCATTTTCACAGTAAAAAGGCCTGGTTCACTTTTGCTTAGCTTAGTCTGTAACTTGAAAACTATGTACCGTATGGCCCTATAAACTGTGTTGGGATGAAAGCTAGCCACTTTGAGCAATGTGGGAAGTGCTGGGGCAGTTTGGGACAACAGGGCCAAAATGTCACTTTCACAGTCCCAAAGTGCCATTTTCACAGTAAAAAGGCCTGGTTCACTTTTGCTTAGCTTAGTCTGTAACTTGAAAACTATGTACCGTATGGCCCTATAAACTGTGTTGGGATGAAAGCTAGCCACTTTGAGCATTGTGGCAAGAGCTGGGGCAGTTTGGGACAACAGGGAACGAACAGGGCCAAAATGTCACTTTCACAGTCCCAAAGTGCCATTTTCACAGTAAAAAGGCCTGGTTCACTTTTGCTTAGCTTAGTCTGTAACTTGAAAACTATGTACCGTATGGCCCTATAAACTGTGTTGGGATGAAAGCTAGCCACTTTGAGCAATGTGGGAAGTGCTGGGGCAGTTTGGGACAACAGGGCCAAAATGTCACTTTCACAGTCCCAAAGTGCCATTTTCACAGTAAAAAGGCCTGGTTCACTTTTGCTTAGCTTAGTCTGTAACTTGAAAACTATGTACCGTATGGCCCTATAAACTGTGTTGGGATGAAAGCTAGCCACTTTGAGCAATGTGGGAAGTGCTGGGGCAGTTTGGGACAACAGGGCCAAAATGTCACTTTCACAGTCCCAAAGTGCCGTTTTCACAGTAAAAAAAAAAGATTCATTTTGCTTAGCTTAGTCTGTAACTTGAAAACTATGTACCGTATGGCCCTATAAACTGTGTTGGGATGAAAGCTAGCCACTTTGAGCAATGTGGGAAGTGCTGGGGCAGTTTGGGACAACAGGGCCAAAATGTCACTTTCACAGTCCCAAAGTGCCATTTTCACAGTAAAAAGGCCTGGTTCACTTTTGCTTAGCTTAGTCTGTAACTTGAAAACTATGTACCGTATGGCCCTATAAACTGTGTTGGGATGAAAGCTAGCCACTTTGAGCAATGTGGGAAGTGCTGGGGCAGTTTGGGACAACAGGGCCAAAATGTCACTTTCACAGTCCCAAAGTGCCATTTTCACAGTAAAAAGGCCTGGTTCACTTTTGCTTAGCTTAGTCTGTAACTTGAAAACTATGTACCGTATGGCCCTATAAACTGTGTTGGGATGAAAGCTAGCCACTTTGAGCAATGTGGGAAGTGCTGGGGCAGTTTGGGACAACAGGGCCAAAATGTCACTTTCACAGTCCCAAAGTGCCATTTTCACAGTAAAAAGGCCTGGTTCACTTTTGCTTAGCTTAGTCTGTAACTTGAAAACTATGTACCGTATGGCCCTATAAACTGTGTTGGGATGAAAGCTAGCCACTTTGAGCATTGTGGCAAGAGCTGGGGCAGTTTGGGACAACAGGGAACGAACAGGGCCAAAATGTCACTTTCACAGTCCCAAAGTGCCATTTTCACAGTAAAAAGGCCTGGTTCACTTTTGCTTAGCTTAGTCTGTAACTTGAAAACTATGTACCGTATGGCCCTATAAACTGTGTTGGGATGAAAGCTAGCCACTTTGAGCAATGTGGGAAGTGCTGGGGCAGTTTGGGACAACAGGGCCAAAATGTCACTTTCACAGTCCCAAAGTGCCATTTTCACAGTAAAAAGGCCTGGTTCACTTTTGCTTAGCTTAGTCTGTAACTTGAAAACTATGTACCGTATGGCCCTATAAACTGTGTTGGGATGAAAGCTAGCCACTTTGAGCAATGTGGGAAGTGCTGGGGCAGTTTGGGACAACAGGGCCAAAATGTCACTTTCACAGTCCCAAAGTGCCATTTTCACAGTAAAAAGGCCTGGTTCACTTTTGCTTAGCTTAGTCTGTAACTTGAAAACTATGTACCGTATGGCCCTATAAACTGTGTTGGGATGAAAGCTAGCCACTTTGAGCAATGTGGGAAGTGCTGGGGCAGTTTGGGACAACAGGGCCAAAATGTCACTTTCACAGTCCCAAAGTGCCATTTTCACAGTAAAAAGGCCTGGTTCACTTTTGCTTAGCTTAGTCTGTAACTTGAAAACTATGTACCGTATGGCCCTATAAACTGTGTTGGGATGAAAGCTAGCCACTTTGAGCAATGTGGGAAGTGCTGGGGCAGTTTGGGACAACAGGGCCAAAATGTCACTTTCACAGTCCCAAAGTGCCGTTTTCACAGTAAAAAAAAAAGATTCATTTTGCTTAGCTTAGTCTGTAACTTGAAAACTATGTACCGTATGGCCCTATAAACTGTGTTGGGATGAAAGCTAGCCACTTTGAGCAATGTGGGAAGTGCTGGGGCAGTTTGGGACAACAGGGCCAAAATGTCACTTTCACAGTCCCAAAGTGCCATTTTCACAGTAAAAAGGCCTGGTTCACTTTTGCTTAGCTTAGTCTGTAACTTGAAAACTATGTACCGTATGGCCCTATAAACTGTGTTGGGATGAAAGCTAGCCACTTTGAGCATTGTGGCAAGAGCTGGGGCAGTTTGGGACAACAGGGAACGAACAGGGCCAAAATGTCACTTTCACAGTCCCAAAGTACCATTTTCACAGTAAAAAGGCCTGGTTCACTTTTGCTTAGCTTAGTCTGTAACTTGAAAACTATGTACCGTATGGCCCTATAAACTGTGTTGGGATGAAAGCTAGCCACTTTGAGCAATGTGGGAAGTGCTGGGGCAGTTTGGGACAACAGGGCCAAAATGTCACTTTCACAGTCCCAAAGTGCCATTTTCACAGTAAAAAGGCCTGGTTCACTTTTGCTTAGCTTAGTCTGTAACTTGAAAACTATGTACCGTATGGCCCTATAAACTGTGTTGGGATGAAAGCTAGCCACTTTGAGCAATGTGGGAAGTGCTGGGGCAGTTTGGGACAACAGGGCCAAAATGTCACTTTCACAGTCCCAAAGTGCCATTTTCACAGTAAAAAGGCCTGGTTCACTTTTGCTTAGCTTAGTCTGTAACTTGAAAACTATGTACCGTATGGCCCTATAAACTGTGTTGGGATGAAAGCTAGCCACTTTGAGCAATGTGGGAAGTGCTGGGGCAGTTTGGGACAACAGGGCCAAAATGTCACTTTCACAGTCCCAAAGTGCCATTTTCACAGTAAAAAGGCCTGGTTCACTTTTGCTTAGCTTAGTCTGTAACTTGAAAACTATGTACCGTATGGCCCTATAAACTGTGTTGGGATGAAAGCTAGCCACTTTGAGCAATGTGGGAAGTGCTGGGGCAGTTTGGGACAACAGGGCCAAAATGTCACTTTCACAGTCCCAAAGTGCCATTTTCACAGTAAAAAGGCCTGGTTCACTTTTGCTTAGCTTAGTCTGTAACTTGAAAACTATGTACCGTATGGCCCTATAAACTGTGTTGGGATGAAAGCTAGCCACTTTGAGCAATGTGGGAAGTGCTGGGGCAGTTTGGGACAACAGGGCCAAAATGTCACTTTCACAGTCCCAAAGTGCCATTTTCACAGTAAAAAGGCCTGGTTCACTTTTGCTTAGCTTAGTCTGTAACTTGAAAACTATGTACCGTATGGCCCTATAAACTGTGTTGGGATGAAAGCTAGCCACTTTGAGCAATGTGGGAAGTGCTGGGGCAGTTTGGGACAACAGGGCCAAAATGTCACTTTCACAGTCCCAAAGTGCCATTTTCACAGTAAAAAGGCCTGGTTCACTTTTGCTTAGCTTAGTCTGTAACTTGAAAACTATGTACCGTATGGCCCTATAAACTGTGTTGGGATGAAAGCTAGCCACTTTGAGCAATGTGGGAAGTGCTGGGGCAGTTTGGGACAACAGGGCCAAAATGTCACTTTCACAGTCCCAAAGTGCCATTTTCACAGTAAAAAAGGCCTGGTTCACTTTTGCTTAGCTTAGTCTGTAACTTGAAAACTATGTACCGTATGGCCCTATAAACTGTGTTGGGATGAAAGCTAGCCACTTTGAGCAATGTGGGAAGTGCTGGGGCAGTTTGGGACAACAGGGCCAAAATGTCACTTTCACAGTCCCAAAGTGCCATTTTCACAGTAAAAAAGGCCTGTTCACTTTTGCTTAGCTTAGTCTGTAACTTGAAAACTATGTACCGTATGGCCCTATAAACTGTGTTGGGATGAAAGCTAGCCACTTTGAGCAATGTGGGAAGTGCTGGGGCAGTTTGGGACAACAGGGCCAAAATGTCACTTTCACAGTCCCAAAGTGCCATTTTCACAGTAAAAAGGCCTGGTTCACTTTTGCTTAGCTTAGTCTGTAACTTGAAAACTATGTACCGTATGGCCCTATAAACTGTGTTGGGATGAAAGCTAGCCACTTTGAGCAATGTGGGAAGTGCTGGGGCAGTTTGGGACAACAGGGCCAAAATGTCACTTTCACAGTCCCAAAGTGCCATTTTCACAGTAAAAAGGCCTGGTTCACTTTTGCTTAGCTTAGTCTGTAACTTGAAAACTATGTACCGTATGGCCCTATAAACTGTGTTGGGATGAAAGCTAGCCACTTTGAGCAGTGTGGGAAGTGCTGGGGCAGTTTGGGACAACAGGGCCAAAATGTCACTTTCACAGTCCCAAAGTGCCATTTTCACAGTAAAAAGGCCTGGTTCACTTTTGCTTAGCTTAGTCTGTAACTTGAAAACTATGTACCGTATGGCCCTATAAACTGTGTTGGGATGAAAGCTAGCCACTTTGAGCATTGTGGCAAGAGCTGGGGCAGTTTGGGACAACAGGAACGAACAGGCCAAAATGTCACTTTCACAGTCCCAAAGTGCCATTTTCACAGTAAAAAGGCCTGGTTCACTTTTGCTTAGCTTAGTCTGTAACTTGAAAACTATGTACCGTATGGCCCTATAAACTGTGTTGGGATGAAAGCTAGCCACTTTGAGCAATGTGGGAAGTGCTGGGGCAGTTTGGGACAACAGGGCCAAAATGTCACTTTCACAGTCCCAAAGTGCCATTTTCACAGTAAAAAGGCCTGGTTCACTTTTGCTTAGCTTAGTCTGTAACTTGAAAACTATGTACCGTATGGCCCTATAAACTGTGTTGGGATGAAAGCTAGCCACTTTGAGCAATGTGGGAAGTGCTGGGGCAGTTTGGGACAACAGGGCCAAAATGTCACTTTCACAGTCCCAAAGTGCCATTTTCACAGTAAAAAGGCCTGGTTCACTTTTGCTTAGCTTAGTCTGTAACTTGAAAACTATGTACCGTATGGCCCTATAAACTGTGTTGGGATGAAAGCTAGCCACTTGAGCAATGTGGGAAGTGCTGGGGCAGTTTGGGACAACAGGGCCAAAATGTCACTTTCACAGTCCCAAAGTGCCGTTTTCACAGTAAAAAAAAAGATTCATTTTGCTTAGCTTAGTCTGTAACTTGAAAACTATGTACCGTATGGCCCTATAAACTGTGTTGGGATGAAAGCTAGCCACTTTGAGCAATGTGGGAAGTGCTGGGGCAGTTTGGGACAACAGGGCCAAAATGTCACTTTCACAGTCCCAAAGTGCCATTTTCACAGTAAAAAGGCCTGGTTCACTTTTGCTTAGCTTAGTCTGTAACTTGAAAACTATGTACCGTATGGCCCTATAAACTGTGTTGGGATGAAAGCTAGCCACTTTGAGCAATGTGGGAAGTGCTGGGGCAGTTTGGGACAACAGGGCCAAAATGTCACTTTCACAGTCCCAAAGTGCCATTTTCACAGTAAAAAGGCCTGGTTCACTTTTGCTTAGCTTAGTCTGTAACTTGAAAACTATGTACCGTATGGCCCTATAAACTGTGTTGGGATGAAAGCTAGCCACTTTGAGCAATGTGGGAAGTGCTGGGGCAGTTTGGGACAACAGGGCCAAAATGTCACTTTCACAGTCCCAAAGTGCCATTTTCACAGTAAAAAGGCCTGGTTCACTTTTGCTTAGCTTAGTCTGTAACTTGAAAACTATGTACCGTATGGCCCTATAAACTGTGTTGGGATGAAAGCTAGCCACTTTGAGCATTGTGGCAAGAGCTGGGGCAGTTTGGGACAACAGGGAACGAACAGGCCAAAATGTCACTTTCACAGTCCCAAAGTGCCATTTTCACAGTAAAAAGGCCTGGTTCACTTTTGCTTAGCTTAGTCTGTAACTTGAAAACTATGTACCGTATGGCCCTATAAACTGTGTTGGGATGAAAGCTAGCCACTTTGAGCAATGTGGGAAGTGCTGGGGCAGTTTGGGACAACAGGGCCAAAATGTCACTTTCACAGTCCCAAAGTGCCATTTTCACAGTAAAAAGGCCTGGTTCACTTTTGCTTAGCTTAGTCTGTAACTTGAAAACTATGTACCGTATGGCCCTATAAACTGTGTTGGGATGAAAGCTAGCCACTTTGAGCAATGTGGGAAGTGCTGGGGCAGTTTGGGACAACAGGGCCAAAATGTCACTTTCACAGTCCCAAAGTGCCATTTTCACAGTAAAAAGGCCTGGTTCACTTTTGCTTAGCTTAGTCTGTAACTTGAAAACTATGTACCGTATGGCCCTATAAACTGTGTTGGGATGAAAGCTAGCCACTTTGAGCAATGTGGGAAGTGCTGGGGCAGTTTGGGACAACAGGGCCAAAATGTCACTTTCACAGTCCCAAAGTGCCATTTTCACAGTAAAAAGGCCTGGTTCACTTTTGCTTAGCTTAGTCTGTAACTTGAAAACTATGTACCGTATGGCCCTATAAACTGTGTTGGGATGAAAGCTAGCCACTTTGAGCAATGTGGGAAGTGCTGGGGCAGTTTGGGACAACAGGGCCAAAATGTCACTTTCACAGTCCCAAAGTGCCAGTTTTCACAGTAAAAAAAGAATGATTCATTTTGCTTAGCTTAGTCTGTAACTTGAAAACTATGTACCGTATGGCCCTATAAACTGTGTTGGGATGAAAGCTAGCCACTTTGAGCAATGTGGGAAGTGCTGGGCAGTTTGGGACAACAGGGCCAAAATGTCACTTTCACAGTCCCAAAGTGCCATTTTCACAGTAAAAAGGCCTGGTTCACTTTTGCTTAGCTTAGTCTGTAACTTGAAAACTATGTACCGTATGGCCCTATAACTGTGTTGGGATGAAAGCTAGCCACTTTGAGCAATGTGGGAAGTGCTGGGGCAGTTTGGGACAACAGGGCCAAAATGTCACTTTCACAGTCCCAAAGTGCCATTTTCACAGTAAAAAGGCCTGGTTCACTTTTGCTTAGCTTAGTCTGTAACTTGAAAACTATGTACCGTATGGCCCTATAAACTGTGTTGGGATGAAAGCTAGCCACTTTGAGCAGTGTGGGAAGTGCTGGGGCAGTTTGGGACAACAGGGCCAAAATGTCACTTTCACAGTCCCAAAGTGCCATTTTCACAGTAAAAAGGCCTGGTTCACTTTTGCTTAGCTTAGTCTGTAACTTGAAAACTATGTACCGTATGGCCCTATAAACTGTGTTGGATGAAAGCTAGCCACTTTGAGCATTGTGGCAAGAGCTGGGGCAGTTTGGGACAACAGGAACGAATAGGGCCAAAATGTCACTTTCACAGTCCCAAAGTACCATTTTCACAGTAAAAAGGCCTGGTTCACTTTTGCTTAGCTTAGTCTGTAACTTGAAAACTATGTACCGTATGGCCCTATAAACTGTGTTGGGATGAAAGCTAGCCACTTTGAGCAATGTGGGAAGTGCTGGGGCAGTTTGGGACAACAGGGCCAAAATGTCACTTTCACAGTCCCAAAGTGCCATTTTCACAGTAAAAAGGCCTGGTTCACTTTTGCTTAGCTTAGTCTGTAACTTGAAAACTATGTACCGTATGGCCCTATAAACTGTGTTGGGATGAAAGCTAGCCACTTTGAGCAATGTGGGAAGTGCTGGGGCAGTTTGGGACAACAGGGCCAAAATGTCACTTTCACAGTCCCAAAGTGCCATTTTCACAGTAAAAAGGCCTGGTTCACTTTTGCTTAGCTTAGTCTGTAACTTGAAAACTATGTACCGTATGGCCCTATAAACTGTGTTGGGATGAAAGCTAGCCACTTTGAGCAATGTGGGAAGTGCTGGGGCAGTTTGGGACAACAGGGCCAAAATGTCACTTTCACAGTCCCAAAGTGCCGTTTTCAGAGTAAAAAAAAAAGATTAATTTTGCTTAGCTTAGTCTGTAACTTGAAAACTATGTACCGTATGGCCCTATAAACTGTGTTGGGATGAAAGCTAGCCACTTTGAGCAATGTGGGAAGTGCTGGGGCAGTTTGGGACAACAGGGCCAAAATGTCACTTTCACAGTCCCAAAGTGCCATTTTCACAGTAAAAGGCCTGGTTCACTTTTGCTTAGCTTAGTCTGTAACTTGAAAACTATGTACCGTATGGCCCTATAAACTGTGTTGGGATGAAAGCTAGCCACTTTGAGCAATGTGGGAAGTGCTGGGGCAGTTTGGGACAACAGGGCCAAAATGTCACTTTCACAGTCCCAAAGTGCCATTTTCACAGTAAAAAGGCCTGGTTCACTTTTGCTTAGCTTAGTCTGTAACTTGAAAACTATGTACCGTATGGCCCTATAAACTGTGTTGGGATGAAAGCTAGCCACTTTGAGCATTGTGGCAAGAGCTGGGGCAGTTTGGGACAACAGGGAACGAACAGGGCCAAAATGTCACTTTCACAGTCCCAAAGTGCCATTTTCACAGTAAAAAGGCCTGGTTCACTTTTGCTTAGCTTAGTCTGTAACTTGAAAACTATGTACCGTATGGCCCTATAAACTGTGTTGGGATGAAAGCTAGCCACTTTGAGCAATGTGGGAAGTGCTGGGGCAGTTTGGGACAACAGGGCCAAAATGTCACTTTCACAGTCCCAAAGTGCCATTTTCACAGTAAAAAGGCCTGGTTCACTTTTGCTTAGCTTAGTCTGTAACTTGAAAACTATGTACCGTATGGCCCTATAAACTGTGTTGGGATGAAAGCTAGCCACTTTGAGCAATGTGGGAAGTGCTGGGGCAGTTTGGGACAACAGGGCCAAAATGTCACTTTCACAGTCCCAAAGTGCCATTTTCACAGTAAAAAGGCCTGGTTCACTTTTGCTTAGCTTAGTCTGTAACTTGAAAACTATGTACCGTATGGCCCTATAAACTGTGTTGGGATGAAAGCTAGCCACTTTGAGCAATGTGGGAAGTGCTGGGGCAGTTTGGGACAACAGGGCCAAAATGTCACTTTCACAGTCCCAAAGTGCCATTTTCACAGTAAAAAGGCCTGGTTCACTTTTGCTTAGCTTAGTCTGTAACTTGAAAACTATGTACCGTATGGCCCTATAAACTGTGTTGGGATGAAAGCTAGCCACTTTGAGCAATGTGGGAAGTGCTGGGGCAGTTTGGGACAACAGGGCCAAAATGTCACTTTCACAGTCCCAAAGTGCCATTTTCACAGTAAAAAGGCCTGGTTCACTTTTGCTTAGCTTAGTCTGTAACTTGAAAACTATGTACCGTATGGCCCTATAAACTGTGTTGGGATGAAAGCTAGCCACTTTGAGCATTGTGGCAAGAGCTGGGGCAGTTTGGGACAACAGGGAACGAACAGGGCCAAAATGTCACTTTCACAGTCCCAAAGTGCCATTTTCACAGTAAAAAGGCCTGGTTCACTTTTGCTTAGCTTAGTCTGTAACTTGAAAACTATGTACCGTATGGCCCTATAAACTGTGTTGGGATGAAAGCTAGCCACTTTGAGCAATGTGGGAAGTGCTGGGGCAGTTTGGGACAACAGGGCCAAAATGTCACTTTCACAGTCCCAAAGTGCCATTTTCACAGTAAAAAGGCCTGGTTCACTTTTGCTTAGCTTAGTCTGTAACTTGAAAACTATGTACCGTATGGCCCTATAAACTGTGTTGGGATGAAAGCTAGCCACTTTGAGCAATGTGGGAAGTGCTGGGGCAGTTTGGGACAACAGGGCCAAAATGTCACTTTCACAGTCCCAAAGTGCCATTTTCACAGTAAAAAGGCCTGGTTCACTTTTGCTTAGCTTAGTCTGTAACTTGAAAACTATGTACCGTATGGCCCTATAAACTTTGTTGGGATGAAAGCTAGCCACTTTGAGCAATGTGGGAAGTGCTGGGGCAGTTTGGGACAACAGGGCCAAAATGTCACTTTCACAGTCCCAAAGTGCCATTTTCACAGTAAAAAGGCCTGGTTCACTTTTGCTTAGCTTAGTCTGTAACTTGAAAACTATGTACCGTATGGCCCTATAAACTGTGTTGGGATGAAAGCTAGCCACTTTGAGCAATGTGGGAAGTGCTGGGGCAGTTTGGGACAACAGGGCCAAAATGTCACTTTCACAGTCCCAAAGTGCCAGTTTTCACAGTAAAAAAAAAGATTCACTTTTGCTTAGCTTAGTCTGTAACTTGAAAACTATGTACCGTATGGCCCTATAAACTGTGTTGGGATGAAAGCTAGCCACTTTGAGCAATGTGGGAAGTGCTGGGGCAGTTTGGGACAACAGGGCCAAAATGTCACTTTCACAGTCCCAAAGTGCCATTTTCACAGTAAAAAGGCCTGGTTCACTTTTGCTTAGCTTAGTCTGTAACTTGAAAACTATGTACCGTATGGCCCTATAAACTGTGTTGGGATGAAAGCTAGCCACTTTGAGCAATGTGGGAAGTGCTGGGGCAGTTTGGGACAACAGGGCCAAAATGTCACTTTCACAGTCCCAAAGTGCCATTTTCACAGTAAAAAGGCCTGGTTCACTTTTGCTTAGCTTTGTCTGTAACTTGAAAACTATGTACCGTATGGCCCTATAAACTGTGTTGGGATGAAAGCTAGCCACTTTGAGCAGTGTGGGAAGTGCTGGGGCAGTTTGGGACAACAGGGCCAAAATGTCACTTTCACAGTCCCAAAGTGCCATTTTCACAGTAAAAAGGCCTGGTTCACTTTTGCTTAGCTTAGTCTGTAACTTGAAAACTATGTACCGTATGGCCCTATAAACTGTGTTGGGATGAAAGCTAGCCACTTTGAGCATTGTGGCAAGAGCTGGGGCAGTTTGGGACAACAGGGGCCAAAATGTCACTTTCACAGTCCCAAAGTGCCATTTTCACAGTAAAAAGGCCTGGTTCACTTTTGCTTAGCTTAGTCTGTAACTTGAAAACTATGTACCGTATGGCCCTATAAACTGTGTTGGGATGAAAGCTAGCCACTTTGAGCAATGTGGGAAGTGCTGGGGCAGTTTGGGACAACAGGGCCAAAATGTCACTTTCACAGTCCCAAAGTGCCATTTTCACAGTAAAAAGGCCTGGTTCACTTTTGCTTAGCTTAGTCTGTAACTTGAAAACTATGTACCGTATGGCCCTATAAACTGTGTTGGGATGAAAGCTAGCCACTTTGAGCAATGTGGGAAGTGCTGGGGCAGTTTGGGACAACAGGGCCAAAATGTCACTTTCACAGTCCCAAAGTGCCATTTTCACAGTAAAAAGGCCTGGTTCACTTTTGCTTAGCTTAGTCTGTAACTTGAAAACTATGTACCGTATGGCCCTATAAACTGTGTTGGGATGAAAGCTAGCCACTTTGAGCAATGTGGGAAGTGCTGGGGCAGTTTGGGACAACAGGGCCAAATGTCACTTTCACAGTCCCAAAGTGCCAGTTTCACAGTAAAAAAGGCCTGGTTCACTTTTGCTTAGCTTAGTCTGTAACTTGAAAACTATGTACCGTATGGCCCTATAAACTGTGTTGGGATGAAAGCTAGCCACTTTGAGCAATGTGGGAAGTGCTGGGGCAGTTTGGGACAACAGGGCCAAAATGTCACTTTCACAGTCCCAAAGTGCCATTTTCACAGTAAAAAGGCCTGGTTCACTTTTGCTTAGCTTAGTCTGTAACTTGAAAACTATGTACCGTATGGCCCTATAAACTGTGTTGGGATGAAAGCTAGCCACTTTGAGCAATGTGGGAAGTGCTGGGGCAGTTTGGGACAACAGGGCCAAAATGTCACTTTCACAGTCCCAAAGTGCCATTTTCACAGTAAAAAGGCCTGGTTCACTTTTGCTTAGCTTAGTCTGTAACTTGAAAACTATGTACCGTATGGCCCTATAAACTGTGTTGGGATGAAAGCTAGCCACTTTGAGCAATGTGGGAAGTGCTGGGGCAGTTTGGGACAACAGGGCCAAAATGTCACTTTCACAGTCCCAAAGTGCCATTTTCACAGTAAAAAAAAGCCTGGTTCACTTTTGCTTAGCTTAGTCTGTAACTTGAAAACTATGTACCGTATGGCCCTATAAACTGTGTTGGGATGAAAGCTAGCCACTTTGAGCAATGTGGAAGTGCTGGGGCAGTTTGGGACAACAGGGCCAAAATGTCACTTTCACAGTCCCAAAGTGCCATTTTCACAGTAAAAAGGCCTGGTTCACTTTTGCTTAGCTTAGTCTGTAACTTGAAAACTATGTACCGTATGGCCCTATAAACTGTGTTGGGATGAAAGCTAGCCACTTTGAGCAATGTGGGAAGTGCTGGGGCAGTTTGGGACAACAGGGCCAAAATGTCACTTTCACAGTCCCAAAGTGCCATTTTCACAGTAAAAAAAAACAGATTCATTTTGCTTAGCTTAGTCTGTAACTTGAAAACTATGTACCGTATGGCCCTATAAACTGTGTTGGGATGAAAGCTAGCCACTTTGAGCAATGTGGGAAGTGCTGGGGCAGTTTGGGACAACAGGGCCAAAATGTCACTTTCACAGTCCCAAAGTGCCGTTTTCACAGTAAAAAAGAAAGATTCATTTTGCTTAGCTTTGTCT
Source organism: Protomyctophum bolini (assembly GCF_963924005.1). Lineage (NCBI taxonomy): Eukaryota > Metazoa > Chordata > Actinopteri > Myctophiformes > Myctophidae > Protomyctophum > Protomyctophum bolini. The sequence continues at coordinate 63,787 of NW_027666156.1, forward strand.
GTAACTTGAAAACTATGTACCGTATGGCCCTATAAACTGTGTTGGGATGAAAGCTAGCCACTTTGAGCAATGTGGGAAGTGCTGGGGCAGTTTGGGACAACAGGGCCAAAATGTCACTTTCACAGTCCCAAAGTGCCATTTTCACAGTAAAAAGGCCTGGTTCACTTTTGCTTAGCTTAGTCTGTAACTTGAAAACTATGTACCGTATGGCCTATAAACTGTGTTGGGATGAAAGCTAGCCACTTTGAGCAATGTGGGAAGTGCTGGGGCAGTTTGGGACAGACAGGGCCAAAATGTCACTTCACAGTCCCAAAGTGCCATTTTCACAGTAAAAAGGCCTGGTTCACTTTTGCTTAGCTTAGTCTGTAACTTGAAAACTATGTACCGTATGGCCCTATAAACTGTGTTGGGATGAAAGCTAGCCACTTTGAGCAATGTGCAAGAGCTGGGCAGTTTGGGACAACAGGGAACAACAGGGCCAAAATGTCACTTTCACAGTCCCAAAGTGCCATTTTCACAGTAAAAAGGCCTGGTTCACTTTTGCTTAGCTTAGTCTGTAACTTGAAAACTATGTACCGTATGGCCCTATAAACTGTGTTGGGATGAAGCTAGCCACTTTGAGCAATGTGGGAAGTGCTGGGCAGTTTGGGACAACAGGGCCAAAATGTCACTTTCACAGTCCCAAAGTGCCATTTTCACAGTAAAAAGGCCTGGTTCACTTTTGCTTAGCTTAGTCTGTAACTTGAAACTATGTACCGTATGGCCCTATAAACTGTGTTGGGATGAAAGCTAGCCACTTTGAGCAATGTGGGAAGTGCTGGGGCAGTTTGGGACAACAGGGCCAAAATGTCACTTTCACAGTCCCAAAGTGCCATTTCACAGTAAAAGGCCTGGTTCACTTTTGCTTAGCTTAGTCTGTTACTTGAAA